>NC_091294.1:32393354-32603354 GCF_038502225.1 Cherax quadricarinatus | reverse complement strand
TTCAGGAACCTCAAGCGCTCCCAGTAATTGAGGTGTTTTATCTCCGTTATGCGGGCCGTGAAGGTTCTCTGTACATTTTCTAGGTTAGCAATTTCACCTGCCTTGAAAGGTGCTGTTAGTGTGCAGCAATATTCCAGCCTAGATAGAACAAGTGACCTGAAGAGTGTCATCATGGGCTTGGCATCCCTAGTTTTGAAGGTTCTCATTATCCATCCTGTCATTTTTCTAGCAGATGCGATTGATACAATGTTATGGTCCTTGTAATAAAGTTGGTAGAATTACCGACAATATGTAAAGTAAAAGGACACAAGTGCAACTAATGTGACATTTATTGTGGCAACGTTTCGCTCTCCAGGAGCTTTATCAAGCCATTACAAACAATACATGGACACAGAGGGTATATAAAGGCTCAGAGTGAGGTGTAATACTAGTGAGGCAACGTTTCGATGTTCACTAGTGGTAGTAGTAGTAGTAGTAGTAGTAGTAGTGACAAAAGTAATACAGAGCAATTAATTCGTACATGAGTAAAAGGATATAAAAGCTATTACTTGGGTAACATAAAAATAGGTTGGAAAAATATAGACTGGAAAGAGGCAGCTTGTTTCAGTGTTCAATCTCTGTAATGTGCTTTGTGTAGTATTACAGGAGAGAGTATGTGATGGCAGGGTTTACTGTTTTCAGGAGGATTCTTGCTAAGACTTCGGAGATGGTGAAACTGCCGTTGTTTTGTTTACTTGTATTCGAAACAGCGATCAATGCTGATTCGAGGCACTTGCGTCTGCGGAAATTAGTTTCTTTGATCACTAATTGGGCGTCTCTGAATTTCATGAGATGATTGGTGGAATTTCGGTGTTGTACAGAGGCGTTGTTCAAATTATCGTTCCTACATGCGTAAATGTGTTCATTGAGGCGGGTGTCGAGGTTCCTTGCTGTTTCACCTACGTAAATCTTGTCACAGCCTCCACAGGGTATAGTGTAAACTCCTGCATTGACTGGTTCGTGGTGCTTGAATTTTGTCCTGGTTATATCCTTTATTGAAGTGCTAGAAGCGATGGCGACTCAGGTGTTAGCTTGTGAAAGTACTTTTGAGACGTTCAGCGCAACCTGGCTGTTGGGAAGAATTATAACTTTGTTGGGAGTGGTGTTGATACGTGGAAAATTAATGATCTGAAGAGCTCTTTTCTTGCAGTCTTTGATGAAAAAAGAAGGAAAATGTAACTCAGTGAATGTTTGGTGAATGTATGTACACTCCTCGTCAAGAAACTCAGGACTACAAATTCGGTATGCTCTTAGGAAAAACCCGATGATGATGCCTCTTTTGGTCTTGGTATCTTGACTGGAATAGAAGTGTGTGAGATCATTTTTATTGGTGGGTTTCCGATAAACTTGAAATCTTAGGTTGTTGTCTACTTTGTGAATGAGGACGTCGAGGAAAGGTAGCTTGTCATTGGACTCTTCTTCTAGTGTAAACTGGATCGCCGGTTCAACTGCGTTGAGCCTTGCCTGAAGATCCCGTACATCAAAACGTTTTGGAGTTATTACGAGGACATCGTCCACGTAACGTAACCAAGTGACGCTTGAAGGGATGATATTGGCGAAGTGTTCAGACTCTAGGTGTTCCATGTATAAGTTGGCTAGGACGGCACTTATGGGGGACCCCATTCCCATGCCGTAGGTTTGTTTGTAGAGCTTGTTATTGAAAGAAAAACAGTTGAAATTAACACAGAGTTCAATCAAGTCAACAAAATCTCCGGGAGGTAGAGGAAGATTAAGGTCCTGATTGACATTACGTCGTAGAACCTCGAAGGCTTTTTTGGTAGGTACTTTTGTGAAGAGGGAAGTCACATCCAAACTGCTTAGTTTCTTGTTACGGATGGAGAGGTTACGGATGCGGTTGAGGTCGCCTGAGTGTTTAAGATGAGCGGGGCTGATGGTCCCCAGAAGGCATGAAAGATGTTTGGCAAGAACTCCGGCTAGTTTGTGTGGAGCACTGCCTATTCCTGACGTGATTGGTCTGAGAGGAATATTGTGTTTATGGGTCTTGGGTAAACCATACATGTGTGCTGGTTTAGGGTTGCTTGGTAACAAGTACAGAAGTTTCTTCCCTTCTCTTTTATATCCTTTTACTCATGTACGAATTAATTGTTCTACTATATTGTATTACTTTTGTCACTACCACTACTACTACTACTACTACTACTACTACTACTACCACTAGTGAACATCGAAACGTTACCTCACTAGCACTGCACCTCACTCTGAGCCTTTATATACCCTCTGTGTCCATGTATTGTTTGTAATGGCTTGATAAAGCTCCTGGAGAGCGAAACGTTGCCACAATAAATGTCACATTAGTTGCACTTGTGTCCTTTTAGTTATGGTCCTTGAAGGTGAGATCCTCCGACATGATCACTCCCAGGTCTTTGACGTTAGTTTTTCACTCTGTTAAGAAATACATTACATTGCAAAATATGCTTGATCCTGTGTATGTTAGGAATGAGGAGGAGGAGTACTCTCCTATATTTACTTACAGGGGTCGAGTCTCGGCTCTAGCCCCGCCTCTTCGCTTGTCGCTACTACGTCTAATCCTTGCTTCAAGAGCCTTATCGTACCTCTTCTTAAAGCTATGTATGGATCCTGCTTCTACCGCTCCAATCTGAAGGTCGATTCACTTCCCGACTACTCTAAGGTTGAAAAAATACTCTCTAACATCCATATGACTAACCTGAGTTTTCAACTTCCAGCGACGCCCTAATGTTTCTGTCTCCCATATCTTAAACAATCTGTCCCTGTTCATCTTATTAATTCATCTCAGAATTTTATACGTCGTTATCATATCACCTCTGATCCTTCTGTCCTCTGTTGTCATCAGGTTTTGCTCCCTTCATCTCTCTTCATAACTCATCCCATTAAGAACATAAGAACGAAGGAACACTGCAGAAGGCCTACTGGCCCATGCGAGGCAGGTCCAAGTCCCTACCGGCTTAAGCCAATGCACCCAACCTAGTCAGGTCAGGTCACATTGACTTAAGGGAGGAACACGGCAACCGACCTGTTAGCACAAGCTATCAGGTCTAACTCACACCCACCCACATCTACTCATGTATTTATCCAACCTATTTTTAAAGCTACACAACGTTCTGGCCTCTATAACGGTACTTGGGAGTTTGTTCCACTCATCCACAACTCTATTACCAAACCAGTACTTTCCTATATCCCTCCTGAATCTGAATTTTTCCAACTTAAAACCATTGCTGCGAGTCCTGTCTAGGCTAGATATTTTCAGCACACTATTTACATCCCCTTTATTTATTCCTGTCTTCCACTTATAAACCTCAATCATATCCCCCCTAATTCTACGTCTTTCTAGAGAGTGCAGTTTCAGGGCCCTTAGTCTATCCTCATAGGGAAGGTTTCTGATACATGGGATCATCTTTGTCATCCTCCTTTGTACATTTTCCAGAGAATTTATATCCATTCTGTAATACGGTGACCAAAACTGTGCAGCATAATCTAAATGAGGCCTAACCAAGGATGTATAGAGTTGAAGAACAACCTGAGGACTCCTATTATTTATGCTTCTTGATATGAAGCCAAGGATTCTATTAGCTTTATTGCGAACACTTATGCACTGTTGTCTTGGTTTCAGATTACTGCTAACCAGAACTCCTAAATCTTTTTCGCAATCCGTAATATTAAGATCTACATTATTTAGTTTATATGTGGCATGGTTATTGTCCTGTCCAACATTTAGAACTTTGCATTTGTCTATATTAAACTGCATCTGCCACTTCTCCGACCACTGCATCAGTCTATTCAAATCTTCCTGGAGTGCTCGAATGTCCTCGTCAGAATGAATTCGACGGCCTATTTTGGTGTCATCGGCAAACTTGCCGATGTCGCTCTTTATGCCCTCATCTATGTCGTTTATGTAGATTGTGAACAGCAGGGGGCCCAACACTGACCCCTGTGGAACACCGCTCGTGACGCTTCCCCACTCTGATTTCTCCCCATTTATGCAAACTCTCTGCTGCCTATTTGTCAACCATGCCTCTATCCAGGAAAAAATTTCTCCTCCTATTCCATGTGCTTTAATTTTCCTCAATAGTCTCTGATGTGGGACCCTGTCAAAAGCCTTACTGAAGTCCATATACACAATATCATATTCATTACCATGATCTACCTCCTCAAATACCTTAGTGAAAAAAGTTAATAAATTCGTAAGGCAGGAACGCCCCTTTGTAAAACCATGCTGAGATTCGTTGATTAATTTATGCTTTTCAAGGTGTCTACGAACTGCCTCGGCAATTATTGATTCCATAAATTTTCCCACTATGGAGGTTAGGCTTATTGGTCTATAGTTCGAAGCTAAGGACCTGTCACCTGTTTTGAAAATAGGTATCACATTTGCCATTTTCCACTTATCTGGCACCATGCCAGTTTGTAGTGATATGTTGAAAAGATTAGCCAAAGGTGTGCTAAGCTCCTCTTTACATTCCTTTAGAACCCTTGCATACAGTTCATCAGGGCCTGGGGATTTGTTAGGTTTTAATTTATCTATTTGCCTAAGGACCATGTCACTTGTGACCCTAATAGTGCACAGTTTATTATCGTCCTGTTCTACATAATTTATCATTACTGGAATATCGCTGGTATCCTCCTGTGTAAAAACTGAGAGGAAGTATGTGTTAAAAATTCTACACATTTCCTTATCACTGTCAGTGAGCTGACCCGAGGAACTTTTGAGTGGGCCTATCTTGTCCCTGATCTTACTTCTGTATACCTGAAAGAATCCTTTTGGGTTAGTCTTCGATTCTCTTGCAACTTTAACCTCATAATCTCTTTTTGCTTTTCTAATTCCCTTTTTTATTTCTCTCTTTAACTGAATATATCGATTTCTTAATTGCCCCTCTCCTCTTTTGATTTGCCTATATATGCCTCTCTTTTGACCAATCAGATATTTTAATCTATTGTTCATCCATTTAGGATCATTTTTGTTTGATCTGATTTCCCTATTTGGAACATAATTTGACTGAGCAGCTAGAACTATGCCCTGGAAAGCATCATATCGGCAACCATCACCACCTACCTGACCCCTAGTCAGGTCATTCCAGTTCAGCCCACCTAAGTAATTTTTCAGTCCTATGAAATCAGCCAAGCGAAAGTCAGGGACGGAGACTTGATTGCCATTATTAGGGGAATTCCATGATATATTAAAACTGAGTGATTTGTGATCACTCTCCCCAAGCTCATCATTAACCTCAAGATTATTAATTAGTGTTTCCCTACTGGCAAGAACCAAGTCAAGGAGGTTATTTCCCCTAGTTGGCTCTGTCACAAACTGTTTTAAAAAACAATCCTGGATCGTATCAAGAAAGTCACCCGACTCTAAATTTCCTGTCAAATTGCTCCAGTCAATCTGTCTATAGTTGAAATCTCCCATTAGCACAACATTTTCGTATGTAGATGCCTTACGAATTTCGTCCCATAGAAGTTTACTGCACTCCCTATCAAGATTTGGGGCCCTGTAAATCACACCCAAAATTAGTTTTTCTCGGCCCTCGAGAAGCTGTAACCAAACAGATTCAGTGGCTGACGCTTCTAATTTAATATCTTGTCTAACACAACAATTTAAATTGTCTCTGACATACATCGCTACTCCACCACCTTTCCTGTTGACCCTGTCAGTGTGGAATAATTTATAGCCTTGTATGTGACATTCAGAGGGCATCTCTCTATCTTTCAGATTGAGCCAGGTCTCTGTTATAGCAATAATATCTATGTTTCCTGCACTTGCAATTAATCTTAGCTCATCTATCTTATTTCTAACACTCCTGCTATTAGTATAGTAAACCTTAAGGGAGCTAGTCCCTTGCTGCCCTCTGCTGTCCCCCTTTGTTTGCTGACCTGTTCTATTGTCTTTATTTATAACTTCATGCTGAATGCCTTTTATACATTTACTGTTTCCAACCCTAGTGTTGCAACCTGCTTGTTTCCTAGCTCCGGAACTAGTCTCGTTGCAACCTCTGTACTTTCTCCAGATTCTTGACATGCTTGATCAAGTGTGAGTTGCAAAATGGCGTTGCCTACTTAAGTATGTGCCTAAAATATGCCGTATACAGTGTCGCGAATGTCTCCTTACCTTACGCGTGTTTGCTGCGGCACTTATTCAATCGATGTGCAACTCGGGGGATATACTCAGTACAATGCTCACCCCGATGTCTTCCTTGAGTGAGGTTTGTAACCTTTGCTTCTCGAGTTCGAATTCCGTTTGCGGTCTTCTTTGCCGTCCTCAATCTACATAGATTTGAATTTGCTGGGGTTAAATTCTAATAGCTACCTGTCAGACCAAACCTGCAGCCTGTCCAGGTACACTTGTAGTCTTTCCTGATTCTCACCTGTTTGTAATTTCCTCATAAACTTCTCATCATCTACGAACAGGAATACCTCATGCTGTTCACATACACATGAAACAGTACCGATCCCCAATAAATTTTTGTGAGCCTCGCTAACCGTGTCTGTATGTCCCTGAAGCATACCCGATGGATGTTTTGGGGATCAACGCCCCTGTGGCCCGGTCCTAGACCATGCCTCCTGGTGGATCAAGGCCTGATCAATCAGACTGTTACTGCTGACCGCATGCAGTCCGATGTGCTAACAATAGCCCGGCTGATTAGGAATTGACCTGAGAAATTGGTTCTGGCAATCATAGAAGTGTTGTGGGCACCACCCGCCTGTTTACCATTGTCATTTCCATACTAGAGCTGGTTGAGCACGGTTGTCCATTGTCTCGAGGCTGTGTCTTGGCCTTGTCTAAACCGTGTTATACACATACATTTCTAACTGCTTATAGTGTACATACCTATAAATATCCACATTGCTCTTAGTGAAGGAAAATATATTTCAAAGTCATTCAGCTGTGTTTGTTCTGCTCCTTGATCCCCTTTACACCCAGGATAACAGGCCTTATTATCCCTGGGTTGTAATATTTATAAAGTTCTCTGTGAGAGTAACTGTGGATATGCTGGTAATTCCCCCTATGACTGTGAGTGGCATGGCCAGGATTTCTATCTGGGGAAGACTTAAGGCAGGAATTCATTCTGAGAAAGAAGGGTTAAATCAGGATTTCAATCTGTGGAGGGATTAAAAATCATAAGAGGCTGAAAAAATCGAAGAAATCCTCTTTAAAAACGTGATTTTCAGCATGTGATATGTCGTAAACAGTTGTGCTTTCGTGGTCATTGGTCAATAAAATACCGCAAGAATTAGCTATTCTTTGAAAAAAATTAATAAATATTATTTGTAAGTGGTTTTCAAGTTTCTTCTGTCCTGAGATAAATGTCCACTTGTTCTTCTAAGTCTAAGCTTCTAATATCTTTCGTTGGTCAGTGCATAATAATAGTAATAATAATAATAATAATAATAATAATAATAATAATAATAATAATAATAATAATAATAATAATAATAAAAGTCTAAGCTTCTAATATCTTTCGTTGGTCAGTGCATAATAATAATAATAATAATAATGATAATAATAATAATAATAATAATAATAATAATAATAATAATAATAATAATAATAGTTTATTTTGACATACATATTTATACAAAGGAATACAACAGTTGGGTGCACATGCCAAAAGCCCCTTTATATTTATTTATTTATTTATTTATTTATTTATTTATTTATATCTTTGCAAATAGTACATTGAGATTTTGTATGCAGAGCATTTCCGGCAAACTTAATTTTAACTTAAGATTAATAAGTCAATAACAGTACATATGGTCATTAGATGAGTTACAATGAATACAAGAAGCTTGAGTATTTTATTAGGCTATGTTATATGACTTTAATAAGTCTTGTAAAGAAAATATACAGTTTTCATTATTAACCTTAGGCAGCAACAATACAGTGATTAAAACATTTGAGATGACTACATATATTGAGAGTACGTATATATTGATTATATTGATGAGAGAGTTTTACTTACATGTATAGTTTTTATGTATGTATTTATGATGGGTTGGGACAGGTTAAGGAGATAAGGTGCTTTTTAACTGTAGTTTTAAAAATGCTAGCTGAGTCAGTGGTTCTGGAGATTTCTGGCTGGGAGTTCCAGTTTTGGGCACTTTTATGTACACTGAGTTTTTGAAAAAAATTTAGCCTCACACGGGGAATATCATCGAGGTTTTTGTGCCTAGTGCTGTGTCTATGAGTCCCATTGTAACTGTCAAGAAAGCGTTTCAGGTCGAGATTTATATTAGAATTAATTGTTCTGTAAATGTAGGTTGCACAGTAGTACGATTGAATGTTTTGTATAGTGAGTAGGTTCAGGTTTTTGAAGACTGAAGGGGGGATGGGGGTGTTATCTAGCAGTGGATTGTGTTATCATCCACACTGCGGCTTTCTGTTGTGTTATTGATTTTATTCAAATTCAAATTCAAATTCAAAGTTTATTCTCTATAAGGATTACAATGCTGAGTTTACAGAAATTTGGTTATTGTTTGGTTTACATGTAGTAAAATTGTGATTACAGAGTGTACCACTAGAACGCTTAGCATGGCTAGGCATTTCGGGCATACTTAGTTTTATTCTTAATTGTAAAATGTTACAAAATATGAGGTAAGTTGGTCTTATGGCTAAGTGACTAAATACTAGTTTATGAGTTTAGCAATGTGAATGCTTTTGTTTTGGCACAGTATATAGTTTCAGTATTGGAGTATCACAGGATTCATTATTTTAAGACAGATTAATATTTCTGTTTATGGTCAAATGAGTGAGCGAGTGTAAGTGTGAACCACCAGGTGGTATTCGTGTAGTTAGTTGACGGGGTGTATCAGGGAGATAAGATGTTTTCTAATGGTAGTTTTGAAGGTGATGAATGTGTCTGCAGTTCTAGAGTTCTCAGGTAGGGTATTCCAGATTTTAGGGCCTTTGACATACATTGAATTTTTGTAAAGGTTTAGTCGGACACGGGGAATGTCGTAGATATGTTTGTGTCTGGTGTTATGTCTGTGGGTTCTGTCACAACTATCAAGAAAGCGTTTTAGGTCAAGGTTGATATTAGAGTTTAAGGCCCTGTAGATATAGATTGCACAGTAGTAAGTGTGGATGTACTGAACTGGGAGTAAGTTTAGATCTTTGAAGAGTGGGGGGATGTGCTGCCAGGGATGGGATTTAGTGATTATTCTTACTGCAGCTTTTTGTTGGGTTATTATTGGCTTTAGGTGTGTTGCTGCAGTTGATCCCCAAGCACAAATAGCATAGGTGAGGTATGGATAAATAAGTGAGTGGTATAGTGTGAGAAGGGCATTTTGCGGCACGTAGTATCGTATCTTGGAGAGGATCCCAACCGTTTTGGATACTTTTTTGGCTATATGCTGGATATGGGTGCTGAAATTCAGGTTGTTGTCAAGGTATAAGCCTAGGAATTTTCCCCCATTATTTCTGGTAATTAGAGTGTTGTCAATCTTAATGTTAATTTGTGCATCTCCTGCTCTGCTACCAAACATAATATAGTAAGTTTTGTCAGTGTTAAGCGTAAGTTTATTGGCTGTCATCCAAGTCGATATTTTAATCAGCTCCTCATTCACAATGGTGTTGAGGGTGGCAAGATTAGGGTGAGAGATGACATAAGTCGTGTCATCAGCAAAGAGAATGGGTTTCAGGTGTTGGGATACGTTTGGAAGGTCATTGATGTATATGAGGAAGAGCAGGGGACCAAGGACACTTCCCTGCGGAACTCCAGTATCAAGTGGCCGTGTTGCTGATGCTGTGTCTTTAATGGTGACGTACTGATACCTATTAGTAATGTAAGATTTGAAATAAGCAAGCGCATGGCCTCTTATACCGTAGTGGTCAAGTTTGTGGAGTAGGATTTGGTGGTTTACTGTGTCAAAAGCTTTTCTTAGGTCAATAAAAATTCCTAGTGGATATTCCTTATTTTCCAATGCTGTGTAAAGCAGATCTAGCATTTTTATGATTGCATCATTAGTGCTTTTATTTTTCCTGAATCCAAACTGGCAGGGGTTGAGTATGTTTTGAGCCGTTATAAATGAATACAGTCTCTTGTACACGAGTTTCTCAAAGATTTTGGATAGCAATGGTAAATTAGATATTGGCCTATAGTTGTTTAAGTCTGTAGGGTCACCACCTTTATGTATTGGTGTAACCCTTGCCATCTTGAGTAGTTTCGGGAAGGTGCTAGTCTCTATTGACTTGTTAAAAAGTAATGAAATAGCATGCGAAAGGACATGGGCCGCTCACTTGTACAGTAATGGTGGGACATGAGACAGATTCCCCGAGTTATTTTTAAGTGACTTTATGATCCCAATGACTTCCGTGGGCTCAGTTGGTGCAAGATAGAAGGAATTAGGGAAATTTCCATCTAGGTAGTCCCCGGCATGGGCATTGGTATGTGGGATTTTACTGGCGAGATTAGATCCTATGTTTGAGAAGAAGTCGTTTATCTTGTTAGCTGTGTCAGTGGGATGTAGTGGTGTTTCATTAGGTTTAGTTAGGACAATATTCTTGGTTTTTCTCAGTTTGTGGGTCCCTAGAATCTGAGAGAGTGTTTTCCAGGTCTTTTTTATATCTCCTCTAGTGTCTGTGAATCTACTGGAGTAGTATAGTTGTTTGGCTTTTTTTATTACTTTGGTGAGAGCTGATGAATAGTGTTTAAGAGTATCTTTGTGTATTAAGCCCTGTCTATATTGCTTTTCATATTGGTGTTTCTTGTCTATGGATTTCAGAATGGTGCTGGTTAGCCATGGGCAACCAAGCCATTTGTTTGTGATCTGTTTTGTTTTTATAGGACAATGTTTGTTGTATAGTCTAAGTAATTTGTTAAGAAAGATGTCTGTCCAGTCATCAATACCATTGGCCTTGGAGAATTCTGTAGGCCAATCAACAGTCTCTAGGTCAGCTGTGAACTTCCTTACTGAGGCCTCGTCATGGAGTCTAAATGAGACTTTGTTGTATTCAAGTGGTGGTTTACTAATGTTTGTCAGGAGGAAGGTAGGGTAGTGGTCTGTAGTGCTATCTGTGACTATCCCTGATTTAAGGAGGGCTAGTATATTGGTCCATATGTGGTCTATTATGGTTGCACTTGTCTCAGTGAGCCTGGTTGGTTTAGTTATTGTTGGTATGAGAAGTGTGTTGTTCATATTGTTGATGAAATCAGTTACAGGCTGATCATCTAGTAAGCCAAGGTTGATGTTGAAGTCTCCAGCTAAGAGAAGGTGGTGCTTATTCATTTGTCTGTTTGTTATTAGTGACTTTAATTTCTCACTGAAATTTGGGATGTTTGTGTGAGGTATCCGGTAAATGGCACCGATTGTTATAGGCGTCTTAAGGTTATTTACAGTAAAATTAGCAAAAATGTATTCCCCATATTCATCACTAAAGCAAGTGGTGCTAATACAAGATAATTGGTTAGAGTAATAGATTGCAATGCCACCCCCAACTTGGTTTGTTCTGCAGTTGTGAATTGCTGTGTATCCTGGTAGAGGGTAGATATCTATTGTGTCCTGCTTAAGCCAGGTCTCAGTAAGAATAATGCAGGAGAAGGGTGTCTTTAGTGATTCAAGGAGTGCTAGGAGGTCATCATAGTGTTTGCTTAAGGACCTGATGTTGTAGTTAAGTACTGATAGACTTTAGCATTGTTTAGGATAGTGGTGGCTTGTGATGCTGTGTAATAAAGGCAGTTACTTTCCAATAGGTTTTGATTGGGTGTCAGATTATGGAGGTTTAGATCAGGGTCAACGTGATCAATCATCTTCTAGGTTTAGAATTATGGTTATTTATATCCTGAGTTGTGTGTTGAGTTCTACTACTGATATCTGTAGTGGTTGGAAGTTTGGACAAGTATATAGCTAGAGTATTTTGGTCATGTAGGGTATAGTCACTACTACACATAATGAAGTTGATGTTGTCTGTGTGTTGTGCTGGAATGAACTAAAGTACAACTAGGTATAAACTAGTTATATAAAAATACAAATTAAAAATAGAACAAGACTCTCACTTGTAATTGCACTAAGGTCTAATAATGACTTTTGTGGAGTCTATGTTTTGAGCTAGAGTGAGCTATAGTACAATAGGTTTAATCTAATAATATAAAAGTACAAATTAAAAATAGCACTAGTCTCTCACTAGTAATTGCACTATGGTCTAATATAGTGAAATTGGTATTGACTATGTCTTGAGGTAGAATGAGCTATGGTACAACTGAATTTAATCTAATAATATAAAAATACAGATTAAAAGTAGCACCAGTCTCTCACTAGTAATTGCACTATGGTCTAATATAGTGAATTTGGTATTGACCATGTATTGAGCTAGAAAGAGCTATAGTACAACAACTTTAGTCTAATAATATGAAAATACAAATTACAAATAGCACCAGTCTCTCACTAGTAATTGCACTATGGTCTAGTATAGTGAATTTGGTATTGACCATGTATTGAGCTAGAAAGAGCTATAGTACAACAACTTTAGTCTAATAATATGAAAATACAAATTACAAATAGCACCAGTCTCTCACTAGTAATTGCACTATGGTCTAGTATAGTGAATTTGGTGTTGACTATGTATTGAGCTAGAAAGAGCTATAGTAGTTTTTCGTTGTGGAACACCAGGCACATATAGCATAGGTGAGGTAGGGGTAGATCAGTGAATAGTATAGTGTAAGTAGTGCTGTTTGTGGTACATAGTAACGTGTCTTTGAGAGGATGGAAACTGTTTTAGAAACTTTTTATGTGATCGATATTGGTGTTGAATTTCATGTTGTTATAAAGGTGCAGACTCAGGAATTTTCCTTCAATATGTTTAGCAATAAGGGTGTTGTTAAGCATAATGTTTAGTTAGACCTCACTTGCTCTACTCTCAAACAAAATGTAAAAGGTTTTGTCTGTATTAAGTGTAATTGAGAGACGTTCCCTATACAGACGAAGGCGAAGAGTCACAGAGCTACTGAGTGGGGCCAATATATCTGAAATACGAAGGGAGGCACTAGTCAATGAGATTGTAAATATCGAGCTTAATCTAAAGGAATCTTATAGGAGACAAGAATCACAGGAAGAACTAAAAGCCATAAAGGAAATTGAAAAAAAAAATACTTTTTCTCCTATGCCAAATCTAAGGGAAAAACAACATCCAGTATTGGGCCCCTGCTTAGGCGGGATGGGACATACACAGATGATAGCCAAGAAATGAGTGAGATACTAAAGTCCCAATATGACTCAGTGTTCAGTGAGCCACTGCCCAGACTAAGGGTCGACAATCCAAATGAATTCTTTATATATAACCCAAAATCTGGTCATCCCAAAAATCTCGGATATTATTCTAACTCCACAAGACTTTGAAGAGGCAATTAATAACATGCCCATGTACTCTGCCCCAGGCCCAGACTCGTGAAACTCCGTGTTCATCAAGAATTGCAAGAAGCCCCTGTCGCGTGCCTTCAGCATTTTATGGAGAGGGAGCATGGACACAGGGGTCATCCCACACACACTAAAAACAACACACACAGCCCCACTCCACAAAGGTGGCAGCAAAGCAATTGCAAAGAACTACAGACCGACAGCACTAACATCCCATATCATAAAAATCTTTGAGAGGGTTCTAAGAAGCAAGATCGCTAACCACCTAGATACCCATCAATTACACAACCCAGGGCAACACGGGTTTAGAGCAGGTCGCTCCTGCCTGTCCTAGCTACTGGACCACTATGACAAGGTTCTGGATGCTGTAGAGGATAAACAAAATACAGATGTAGTATACACAGACTTTGCGAAAGCTTTCGACAAGTGTGATCATGGTGTAATAGCACACAAAATGCGTGATAAATGAATAACGGGAAAAGTTGGTAGATGGATCTACAACTTCCTGACAAATAGAACACAAACAGTAATAGTAAACAGAGTAAAGTCCCGGGCAGCCACGGTAAAAAAGCTCTGTTCCACAAGGCACAGTACTCGCTTCCATTCTATTCCTCATCCTCATTTCTGACATAGATGTAAGCCATAGTTCCGTGTCTTCCTTTGCGGATGACACCCAGATTACCATGGCAGTGACCTCCATCGAAGACACAGCATGACTCCAAGCGGACATCAACCAAATCTTCGAATGGGCCACTCAAAACAATATGAAGTTCAACAAGGAGAAATTTCAACTACTCAGATATAGGAAACGTGAAGAAATTAAAAATATATCAGGGTATACAACAAATTCTAACCATAAAATAGAGCGGAAAAGTAATGTGAAGGACCTGGGAGATACTGTCAAAGGATCTCGCCTTCATAGACGACAACAATGTATCTACCTCATCCTCTAGGAAAATGATAGGATGGATAATGAGAACCTTCAAAACTAGGGACGCCCAGCCCATAATGATTCTCTTCGAATCGCTTGTGCTCTCTAGGCTGGAATACCTGTACACTAACGGCCCCCTTCAAGGCTGGAGACATTGCAGACCTGTAGAGTGTACAAACAACTTTCACGGCGCACATAAGTACGATAAGGCACCTAAACTACTGGGAACGGTTGAAGGTCCTGTATTCCCTCGAACGCAGGCGAGAGAGATACATGATAATATACACTTGGAAGGTCCTGGAGGGATTGGTACCAAACCTGCACACGAAAATCACTCCCTATGAAGAAAGCAAAAGACTCGGCAGGAGATGCAACATTCCCCCGATGAAAAGCAGGGGCGCCACGAGTACATTGAGAGACAACACAGTAAGTGTCCGGGGCCCAAGACTGGTCAATTGCCTCCCAACATACATAAGGGAGATTACAAATAGACCCCTAGCTGTCTTCAAGAAGGCACTGGACAGGTACCTAAAGTCAGTACCAGACCAACTGGGCTGTGGTTCGTACGTCAGCTTGCGTGCGGCCAGCAGTAACAGCCTGATTGACCATACCCTGATCCACCATGAGGCTTCGTCTCAGACCGGGCCGCGGGGGCGTTGACCCTCGAAACCATCTCCAAGTAAACTCCAGGTAAGGCTAGTACACCAAACGGGGATTAGAATGAAATTAGCTCAGAGGCACCCACACCACCATATGTCCTCGGATCAAGGTAAAACACCTAGCTCTGCTGGGTGCTTGATTCTTGTAGGATTGCGTGGTCCTGTGGGTTAGAGCATCATGTGATTTTCGCTCACCATGAGGCGGGCCAAAACGACATGGGTTCGAATCCTAGGCTAGTCGCAGTGTTGTTATTGATATATATATATATATATATATATATATATATATATATATATATATATATATATATATATATATATATATATATATATATATATATATATATATATATATATGTCGTGCCGAATATGTAAAACTGGTCAATTAGTAAGAACTCATTTAAAATTAAGCACTTTCCAAAATTTTCTCTTATACGTTTAAAGATATATTTTTTTCATTAATGTTGATGCAAAAATTTATAATTTTGCACCTAAAGGAACTTAGAAAACTTACCTAACCTTATTATAACAAGAACAATTTATTTTAGCCTAACCCAACTAAATATATTTTATTTTTATTTACAATAATTTAGTACTAAACAAACACAGTGAAATATATTTTTTTCGTTAGGTTCAGAATGATTTTGGCGAAATTATTGCATACACAAATTTTCATTTGTCCTATATGGCAAGATTAACGTTGCTATTTAAGCCAAGATCGCAAGTTCTGCCTATTCGGCACGACATATATATATATATATTATATATATATACTAGGTAGTAGGTTGGTAGACAGCAACCACCCAGGGAGGTACTACCGTCCTGCCAAGTGAGTGTGAAACGAAAGCCTGTAATTGTTTTACATGATGGTAGGATTGCTGGTGTCTTTTGTGTGTCTCATAAATATGCAAGATTTCAGGTACGTCTTGCTACTTCTACTGACACTTAGGTCACACTACACATACATGTACACGTTTATTTATACACACTCATCTGAGTTTTCTTTGATTTTATCTTAATAGTTCTTGATCTTATTACTTTTCCTTTTATATCCATGGGGAAGTGGAATAAGAATCTTTCCTCCGTATGCCATGCGTGTTGTAAAAGTCAATTAAAATGCCGGGAACAATAGGCTAGTAACAACTTTTCCTGTAATAATTACTAAAAAGAATAAGAAGAAAACTGTCAAAGTGGGAAGTCTGAATGTGTGTGGATGTTGTGCAAATGATAAGAAAGAGATGATTGTGGATGTTACGAATGAGAAGAAGCTGGATGTTCTGGTTTTAAGTGAAACAAAGCTGAAGGGGGTGGGAGAGTTTCAGTGGAGAGGAATAAATGGGATTAGGTCAGGGGTTTCAAATAGAGTTAGAGCTAAAGAAGGAGTAGCAATAATGTTGAAGGATAAGCTATGGCAGGAAAAGAGGGAGTATAAATGTATAAATTCAAGGATTATGTGGAGTAAAATAAAGATTGGATGTGAAAAGTGGGTTATAGTAAGCGTATATGCACCTGGAGAAGAGAGAGGTGTAGAGGAGAGACAGAGAAATTTTGGGAAATATTGAGTGAATGCATGGGGAGTTTTGAACCAAGTGAGAGTAATGGTGGTTGGAGATTTCAATGCTAAAGTGGGCAAAAATGTTGTGGAGGGAGTAGTAGGTAAATGTGGGTTGCCAGGGGTAAATGAAAATGGGGAGCCTTTAATTGAGCTATGTGTAGAAAGAGGTTTGGTAATAAGTAATACATATTTTATGAAGAAGAGGATAAATAAATATACAAGGTATGATATACCACATAATGAAAGTAGTTTGTTAGATTATGTATTGGTGGATAAAAGGTTGATGGGTAGGCTCAGGGATGTACACGTTTATAGAGGGGCAACTGATATATCGGATCATTATTTAGTTGTAGCTACAGTTAGAGTAAGAGGTAGATGGGAAAAGAGGAAAATGGCAACAACAAGCAAGAGGGAGGTGAAAGTGTATAAACTAAGGGAGGAGGAAGTTCTGGTGAGATATAAGTAACTATTGGCAGAAAGGTGGGCTGGTGCAAGTATGAGTAGAGGGGGGGTTGAACAGGGTTGGAATAGCTTTAAAAATGCAGTATTAGAATGTGGGGCAGAAGTTTGTGGTTATAGGAGGGTGGGTGCAGGAGGAAAGAGGAGTGATTGGTGGAATGATGAAGTAAAGGGTGTGATAAAAGAGAAAAAGTTAGCTTATGAGAGGTTTTTACAAAGCAGAAGTGTAAAAAGAAGAGTAGAGTAGATGGAGAGTAAAAGAAAGATGAAGAGTGGTGAGAGAGTGCAAAAGGAGAGCAGATGATAGGGTGGGAGAGGCACAGTCAGGAAATTTTAATGAAAATAAGAAAAAATTTTGAAGTGAGTTAAACAAGTTAAGAAGGCCTAGAGAACGAATGTATTTGTCAGTTAAAAACAGAGTTGGGGAGTTAGTAGATGGGGAGATGGAGATTTTGGGTAGATGGCGAGAATATTTTGAGGAACTTTTAAATGTCGACGAAGAAAGGGAAGCAAAAATTTCATGCACTGGCCAGGGAGGTATACCATCTTTTAGGAGAGAAGAAGAACAGGATGTGAGTGTGGGAGAGGTGCGTGAGGCATTACGTAGAATGAAACGGGGTAAAGTAGCTAGAGGAATAAGTTTACTGAGTATACAAGGAAAAGTGTACGGTAGGGTTATAATTGAAAGAATTAGAGGTAAGACAGAATGTAGGATTGCAGATGAGCAAGGAGGTTTTAGAGAGGGTAGGGGATGTGTAGGTCAAGTGTTTACATTGAAGCATATATGTGAACAATATTTAGATGAAGGTAGGGAAGTTTTTATTGCATTTATGGATTTAGAAAAGGCATATGATAGAGTGGATAGGGGAGCAATGTGGCAGGTGTTGCAAGTATATGGAATAGGTGGTAAGTTACTAAATGGTGTAAAGAGTTTTTATGAGGATAGTGAGGCTCAGGTTAGGGTGTGTAGAAGAGAGGGAGACTACTTCCAGGTAAAAGTAGGTCTTAGACAGGGATGTGTAATGTCACCATGGTTGTTTAATATATTTATAGATGGGGTTGTAAAAGAAGTAAATGCTAGGGTGTTCGGGAGAGGGGTGGGATTAAATTATGGGGAATAAAATACGAAATGGGAATTAACACAGTTACTTTTTGCTGATGATACTGTGCTTATGGGAGACTCTAAAGAAAAGTTGCAAAGGTTAGTGGATGAGTTTGGGAGTGTGTAAAGGTAGAAAGTTGAAAGTGAACATAGAAAAGAGTAAGGTGAAGAGGGTATCAAAAGATTTAGATAAAGAAAAATTGGATATCAAATTGGGGAGGAGGAGTATGGAAGAAGTGAATGTTTTCAGAGTTGACGTGTCGGTGGATGAATTTATGAAGGATGAGGTTAATCATAGAATTGATGAGGGAAAAATGGTGAGTGGTGCATTGAGGTATATGTGGAGACAAAAAAAAACGTTATCTATGGAGGCAAAGAAGGGAATGTATGAAAGTACAGTAGTACCAACACTCTTATATGGGTGTGAAGCTTGGGTTGTAAATGCTGCTGCGAGGAGGCGGTTGGAGGCAGTGGAGATGTCCTGTCTAAGGGCAATGTGTGGTGCAAATATTATGCAGAAAATTCGGAGTGTGGAAAATAGGAGGTGTGTAGTTAATAAAATTATTAGTCAGAGGGCTGAAGAGGGGTTGTTGAGGTGGTTTGGTCATTTAGAGAGAATGGCTCAAAGCAAAATGACATGGAGAGCGTATAAATCTGTAGGGGAAGGAAGGCGGAATAGGGGTCGTCCTCGAAAAGGTTGGAAGGAAGGGGTAAAGGTTTTGTGGGAGAGGGGCTTGGACTTCCAGCAGGCGTGCATGAGCGTGTTCGATAGGAGTGAATGGAGACGAATGGCATTTGGGACCTGATGATCTGTTGTAGTGTGAACAGGGTAATATTTAGTGAAAGGATTCGGGGAAACCGGTTTTTTTATAAGCCGGACTTGAGTCCTGGAAATGGGAAGTACAATGCCTGCACTCTAAAGGAGGGGTTCGGGATATTAGCAGTTTGGAGGGATATGTTGTGTATCTTTATGCGTACATGCTTCTAAACGGTTGTGTTCTGAGCACCTCTGCAAAAACAGTGATTATGTGTGAGTGAGGTGAAAGTGTTGAATGATGAAAGTATTTTCTCTTTGGGGATTTTCTTTCTTTTTGGGTCACACTGCCTCTTTTTGGGTCACACTGCCTCGGTGGGAGACGGCCGACTTGTTAAATATATATATATATATATATATATATATATATATATATATATATATATATATATATATATATATATATATGTGTGTGTGTGTGTGTGTGTGTGTGTGTGTGTGTGTGTGTGTGTGTGTGTGTGTGTGTACTCACCTAGTTGAGGTTGCAGGGGTCGAGTCCAAGCTCCTGACCCCGCCTCTTCACTGGTTGCTACTGGGCCCTCTCTCTCCCTGTTCCATGAGCTTTATTAAACCTCGTCTTAAAACTACAATAATAATAATATCTTTATTTACTGCAAGTACATGTACAAGGTATACAGGCCTAGCTGACAACAATGACATATTACTACATAGAAAGCCCCTTGTTATGCTCCGCATGTCGGGCAAATTAGGTCAGTGTCCCAGACCAGTCGACTAATACCCAGGCACCTAGGTGGAAAGAAACACGCCCAATGTTTCTACTCTGGCTGGGAATCGAACCCAGGCCCTCACCGTGCAAAGCAAGAGCGTTAGCCACCAGGCCACCAGAGCTCCGTGCTGGTTCCCGCCTCCACTACGTCACTTTCTATGCTATTCCACTGCCTGACAACTCTATGACTGAAGAAATACTTCCTAACATCCCTTTGACTCATCTGTCTTTGTCTACCATGTCTATTCCACGCAGTATTTTATATGTCGTTATCATGTCTCCCCTGACCCTCCTGTCCTCCAGTGTCGTCAGGCCGATTTCCCTTAACTTTTCTTCATAGGACATTCCCCTTAGCTCTGGAACTAACCTTGTCGCAAACCTTTGCACTTTCTCTAATTTCTTGATGTGCTTGATCAAGTGCGGGTTCCAAACAGGTGCTGCATACTCCAGTATGGGCCTGACATACACGGTGTATAGTGCCTTGAACGATTCCTTACTAAGGTATCGGAACGCTGTTCTCAGGTTTGCCAGGCGCCCATATGCTGCAGCAGTTATCTGGTTGATGGGTGCTTCCGGAGACATGCTCGGTGTTATACTCGCCCCAAGATCTTTCTCCTCGAGCGAGGTTTGCAGTCTTTGACCACCTAGCCTATACTCCGTCTGCGGTCTTCTGTGCCCTTCCCCGATCTTCATGACTTAGCATTTGGCGGGGTTAAATTCGAGAAGCCAGTTGCTGGACCAGGTGTTCAGTCTGTCCAGGTCTCTTTGAAGTCCTGCCTGATCCTCATCTGATTTAATTCTCTTCATTAACTTCACATCATCTGTGAACAGGGACACTTCTGAGTCTAACCCTTCCATCATGTCGTTCACATATACCAAAAATAGCACTGGTCCTAGGACCGACCCTTGTGTAACCCCGCTCGTCACAGGTGCCCACTGTGATACCTCATCACGTACCATGACTCGTTGTTGCCTCCCTGTCAGGTATTCTCTGATCCATTTCAGTGCCCTTCCTGTTATATGCACCTGATCCTCTAGCTTCTGCACTAATCTCTTGTGAGGAACTGTGTCAAAGGCCTTCTTGCAGTCCAAGAAGATGCAATCAACCCACCTCTCTCTCTCGTGTCTTACTTTTGTTACTTTATCATGAAACTCCAGAAGGTTTGTGACACAGGATTTGCCTTCCATGAATCCGTGCTGGTTGGCGTTTATACTCTTGTTCCGTTCCAGGTGCTCCACCACTCTCCTCCTGATAATCTTCTCCATAACTTTGCATACTATACACGTCAGTGACACAGGTCTATAATTTAGTGCCTCTTTTCTGTCTCCATTTTTAAAAATGGGAACTACATTTGCCGTCTTCCATACCTCAGGTAGTTGCCCAGTTTCCAGGGATATGTTGAAGATTTTGGTAAGTGGCACACACAGTATATCCGCTCCCTCTCTAAGGACCCACAGGGAGATGTTGTCCGGTCCCATTGCCTTTGAGGTATCGATGTGTGTGTGTGTGTGTGTGTACTCATCTAATTATGGTTGCAGGGGTCGAGACTCAGCTCCTGGCCCTGTACCATGTGTGTATGTGTTTGTGTGTGTGCCCACCTATTTGTGGTTGCAGGGATCCAGCCGCAGCTCCTGGCCCAGCCTATTCACTGGTCACTACTTAGTCCACTCTCTCCCTGCTCCTATTATAGTATTTCATTTTAATGCAATGTATGGATCCTACCTCCGCTACCTCAGTTTCAAGATAGTTCCATTTCCTCGCAACTCTGTGACTGAAAAAATACTTCCTAACATCCCTGTGACTCATTTGAGTTTTCAACTTCCAGTTGAGTTTTCCACTTCCAGTTGAGTTTTCAACTTCCAGAAGTTTTCAACTTCTAATTTCTTGGCATGCTTGACCATGTGCGGGTTCCATGCTAGTGCTGCATACTTCAATATGAGCCTGACATACACGGTGTACAGTCTTGAACGATTCCTTATTCAAGTGTTGAAATGCTATTCTTAGGTTTGCCAGGCACCATATGCTGGAGCAGTTATTTGGTTGATGTGTGCCTCTGGAGATGTGTTCGGTATTATACTCACCCCAAGATCTTTTTCTTTGAGTGAGGTTTGCAGTCTTTGGTCCCCTAGCCTGTACTCTGTCTGCAGTCTCTGTTGCTCTTCCCCAATCTTCCTGACTTTGCACTTGGTGGGGTTAAACTTCAGGAGACAGTTGATGGACCAGGCTTACAGCCTGTCCAGATCCCTTTGTAGTCCTATCTACTCTCATCTACTTGAATTCTCCGAATTAGCTTCACATCGTCTACAAACAGGGACACCTGTGCATCTATCACTTCATGTCATTCACATATACCAGAAACAGCACCGGCCCTAGGACTAACCCTTGTGGAACTCTGGCCGTCACAGAGGCCCCCGCTGACATCTCGTCACGTACCATCGCTCGTTTCCTTTCTGTCAGGTATTCTCTGATCCAGTGGAGTGACTTTCCTGTTATTTCTGCCTGCTCCTTCAGTTTTTGCACTAATCTGTTGTGCAGAACTGTATAGAAAGCCTTCTTGCAGTCCAAGGAAATGCTGTCTACCCACCCCTCTCTTTCTCTCCTGCCTTACTTGTGTCGCCTTGTCGTAAAAGTCCGGTTGATCTGTAACACAGGATTTCACCTCCCTGAAACCGTGCTGGTTATCGTGTAAAAGTTCATTCCTTTCTAAGTGCTCTACCAGTCTTTTCCTGATAAGCTTCTCCATGACAGCATACTATACATGTCAGTGACACTGGTCTGTAGTTTAATGCTACCTACCTATCTCCTTTCTTAAAGATTGGGACAACATTTGCTGTCTTCCACACCTCAGATAGTTGACTTGTTTTGATAGATATGTTGAAGAGTGTTGTTAGTGGCACACACAATGCCTCTGCTCCCTCTCTCAGGACTCACGGAGAGATACTGTCCGGTCCCACCGCCTTTGAGATATCTAGTTCACTTCGCAGCCTCTTTATTTCCTCGGTTGTGTATAGTGTGTCCAGCAATTGTTGGTGTACCTCTACTGAAAATACTTCCCTACATCTCTCCTCACATACTTCTTTGTCGTTTCTTGTGATCTACCCTCCTTTCTTCCTCACCCTGATTACCTGGTCCTTGACTGTTTTTTTCTCCTGATGTGGCTGTACAACAGCTTTGGGCTAGATTTGGCTTTCGATGCTATATCATTCTCGTATTGTGTGTGTGTGTGTGGGTGTGTACTCACCTAATTGTGGTTGCAGAGGTCGATTCATAGCTCCTGGCCCCACCTCTTCACTGGTCGCTACTAGGTGTATGTGTGTGTGTGTACTCTAGTGAGGGGCTCTTGATCTAAGGAGTTGGGCTTGGATTTCTCTTCCTTGAATTGAACATGTCTTCCCACCCCCAGGCTCTGTTATCACTCCTATGGCTTTAGTCCTTTCCTCTAAACATAATTCTTCTTTTTCTTATTATTGGGAAGAGCACTACGACCCATACGGGTCGTAGTGCACTACAGGCATAGTGTACGTACAGGCGAAGTACGGGTCGTAGTGCTGCATGTATATCTAAACCCTAGTCACTATTTTTGTGTAGTAAATGTATTTAAAAAATCCGACAATTACTCGCAAAAAAATCTCGGCTACCTCGAATCATATAACACAAATCTTCAAATTTGACGTTAAAAATAAGAAGTGGAAAATGAAGCACCCTGTCTTTTACACATATTTCATGTTAATAATTACACATTTACTCTTTTTATATAACTATCTGTTAGTCACCGCTACTTAACAATAAAACATGTATATTACGTGAAGATAAGTCATTCGTTGTTTGACAGATGAGTCAATTTTCCCAGACCGTCACCACTTTAGGGAACAATGCCAGTTTTCTGGATGATATTCATTTCCATTAATATTATTTCACCGTGTATTATATATAACTTCATTTTAAGATTTACTCCTCGATATTCCCCGTGGCGTCTGAATATGGAGGAAAGTCCCTTTGCAGTGTTTTCATCGTATAACATGAGCGGCCATTGATCGAGCGAAGAAATTGATGATGGGAAAATGGCAATGTTGTGGAGCTATGCCCTTGAGAGTTGACGTTGTCGCCTTCCACAAAATATATTAAATACCCTATGAAATACCTCGAAATTAGTTCCCCTTTGCGGGTGGCGGTAATCTTGAAGGACTTGGGTTCCCCGAGAGACTGTGAGAGTTGAACTACTAGAGAGAGGCTAATGAAGGTTTGGAAAAATGTTTGAAAAGTTTTGAATTAGGCGGTGGGTTGGTCTTTGTTATGTGTTTGTGCCGCTAGATGGGAGGTCGGGAGGCGGCAGCGTGGGGCTGGAGGCAGGCTGGCGGCGTTATCTTCTCTTCACCACCCTTCACACACGCCAAATGGGAGCTTACTAGTGAACTATGAGTATGGAAGGATGTGTTCATCTTTCTGAGTTCAAGTCAACGAAAGGAACGCAGCCATTCCGCTTAATCTACAGCTTCTTCGTGTTCTGCACGAGTAAGGCGGCGCGGCAACAGAAGGTGAGGCCCGTCAGCTGATCGGCGGCGAGAAGTCGACCTCCCACTTGTTTTCCGTTTTATTACCAAATTACAATCATCACCTTCATCCTGTGGCCTCCTAGAGGTTAACAACTAACGTGGTAGTGTGGCGGAGGCGTCAGAAACTAGCCAGGTGTTGTTGTTTGTGGTTAAACTAGACGTGTGTGTTTGACAAGATGCTTTGTTTTGGGTGGTGGTGAGCGATCAGCTGAGACGCACGTTGCCACAAGCCGCATTTTCAGAGAAATTTTCCCCAAATTTCGTCACTAACACTCACTTTTGCAATTTTTTTCTTTGCCTTGTGACACAGTTAAGGTCACCCCATTGTGAATTAAAGAATTTCCCCGTTAGGCACGCAAGAGTAAACGGAGGTAGATTATATAAAGCGCAATAGTAGCTTACTGTAATACAGTTTTCATTCATGCCTTATCAGTAAGGTCTTGGCAGGTGAATCATTTGATAAGAAGCCACAACAGGAAGTGCCAAGACGCTGTAATCGATCACATAATACTTGTACTATTAGCTGTAAATTTCCTAATTCACTTATAAAAACCATTATAAATACACAAGGGGCTCTTATTTGCACGCATTATTGTAGGCCTATAAAAGTTTTGCACTTCCATGTGCATTTTTGGTACTGAATAGGTCGACCGAGGCTATGTAATTGATGTGCACGAATTTCTCTTTATTGAACAGTGTTAAAGTTTAGAGTAAGCTTCAGAAACATATTTAACTAGACTAATTATTCAAGATTGGCGACTGTCTTGGGAAGAAATTTGTTCAACATTTTCTTTATTTAAATCAGGACTCTCAGCAATCTTATAAAAATTCCCCTATTTTCATAATGAGAATTCTATCCATCAGTATTTCTGTATTAATATTTAAAACTTTTAAAAATTTAGCCTTGTGTACATGTACTATATTAAAAAATAATCATAAATGTCAAAGGTATTTGGTATATAAATAGCAACAGTTGTATTACTAAAGAAGAGTTGTGATTCATATTTTTCAGTAAGAAAATCTTAAATATAATTTGACTAGCACTCGATAGTTTAGTGATGGAGCAAGTTGAAAGTCTCAATATGGGATATTATAAGAATATTAATGTTTAAATTGATTAAAATATCAAGAAAAATATATATTTAACATCATAAAATAGTATTAGTAGCCAATAATATTTAGGAGATATCTTTATGTATGCATGCATGTACTAATATATATATATATATATATATAATATATATATATATATATATATATATATATATATATATATATATAATATTATTCAAGCAATAAAATCACAAACGGGCAATCTTAACAATGAATAGCAAAGCACATGGGGATGCAAATCTTTAACTGTAGATCTTTCGCGCTCTCGTGCATCGTCAGGAGCTATTCGTTATTGCAAGACAGCAACAGCTAGAAGGGGAAATTATGTATTTTAAATATAAAAATTAAATATCTTATAGAATTTATATAAAATACATATTATATAACATATAAAACACATATTTATATAACATATAAAATATATATTTATATAACATATAAAATATATATTTATATAACATATAAAATATATATTTATATAACATATAAAATATATATTTATATAACATATAAAATATATATTTATATAACATATAAAATATATATTTATATAACATATAAAATATATATTTATATAACATAAAATATATATTTATATAACATAAAATATACATTTATATAACATATAAAATATATATTTATATAACATATAAAATATATATTTATATAACATAAAATATATATTTATATAACATGATATATATATATATATATAGATATATATATATATATATAGATATATATATATATATAGATATATATATATATATATATATATATATATATATATATATATATATATATATATATATATATATATATATATATATATATATATATCAACATCAACATCAACAAGTCGGCCGTCTCCCACCGAGGCAGGGTGACCCAAAAAGAAAATACTTTAATCATCATTTAACACTTTTACCTCACTCACACATAATCACTGTTTTTGCATAGGTGCCCAGAATACAACAGGTTAGAAGTATATACGTATAAAAATACACATATGTATAAAATATAAAAATATGTACAAAAATACTGCCAATATCTCAAACACCTTTAGAGTGCAGGCATTGTACTTCCCATTTCCAGAACTCAAGTCCGGTTATATAAAATAACCGGTTTCCCTGAATCCCTTCACTAAATATTACCCTGCTCACACTCCAACAGCTCATCAGGTCCCGAATACCATTTGTCTCCATTCACTCCTATCTAACATGCTCACGCATGCTTGCTGGAAGTCCAAACCCCTCGCCCACAACCCCTCCTTTACCCCCTCCCTCCAACCTTTTTGAGGGTGACCCCTACCTCGCCTTCCTTCCCCTACAGATTTATACTCTCTCCATGTCATTCTACTTTGATCTGTTCTCTCTAAATGACCAAACCACCTCAACAAACCCTCTTCAGCCCTCTGACTAATACTTTTATTAACTCCACACCTTCTAATTTCCACACTCTGAATTTTCTGCATAATATTAACACCACACATTGCCCTTAGACAGGACATCTCCACTGCCTCCTTGCTGCAGCATTTACAACCCAAGCTTCACACCCATATAAAAGTGTTGGTACTACTATACTCTCATACATTCCCTTCTTTGCCTCCATAGATAACATTTATCTGAAAACATTCACTTCTTCCATACTCCTCCCCAATTTGATATCCAATTTTTCTTTATCTAAATCATTTGATACTCTCATCACCTTACTCTTTCCTGTGTTCACTTTCAACTTTCTACCTTTACACAACTCCCAAATTCGTCCATTAACCTTTGCAATTTTTCTTTAGAATCTCCCATAAGTACAGTATCGTCAGCAAAAAGTAACTGTGTCACTTCCCATTTTGTATTTAATTCCACATAATTTAATCCCACCCCTCTCCCGAACACCCTAGCATTTACTTCTTTTACAACCCCATCTATAAATATATTAAACAACCATGGTGACATTACACATCCCTGTCTAAGACCTACTTTTACCGGGAAATAGTCTCCCTCTTCTACACACCCTAACCTAAGCCTCACTATCCTCATAAAAACTCTTTACAGCATTTAGTAACTTACCACCTATTCCATATACTTGCAGCATCTGCCACATTGCTTCCCTATCCACTCTATTATATGCCTTTTCTAAATCCATAAATGTAATAAAAACTTCCTTACGTTTATCTGAATACTGCTCACATATATGCTTCAATGTAAACACTTGATCTACACATCCCCTTCCCACTCTAAAACCTCCTTGCTCATCCGCAATTCTACATTCTGTCTTAGCTCTAATTCTTTCAATAATAACCCTACTGTACACTTTTCCTAGTATACTCAGTAAACTTATTCCTCTATAATTTTTACAGTCTCTTTTGTCCCCCTTCCCTTTATATAAAGGGACTATACATGCTCTCTGCCAATCCTTAGGTACCTTCACCTCTTACATACATTTATTAAACAAAAGTACCAACCACTCCAACACTATATCCCCTCCTGCTTTTAACATTTCTGTCATGATCCCGTCAGTTCCAGCTGCTTTACCCCCTTTCATTCTATGTAATGCCTCGCACACCTCGCCTACACTCACATCCTGCTCTTCTTCACTCATAAAAGATGGTATACCTCCCTGGCCAGTGCATGAAATTACCGCCTCTTTCCTCGTCGACATTTAAAAGTTCCTCAAAATATTCTCACCATCTACCCAAAACCTCCATCTCCCCATCTACTAACTCCCCTACTCTGTTTTTAACTGACAAATCCATTTGTTTCCTAGGCTTTCTTAACATGTATGAAATATATATTTTTATAACATGAAATATATATTTATATAACATATAAAATATATATTTATGTAACCTGTATAAAATAAATATTTATATAAATATATTTATATAACATATATAAAATATATATAACATAAAATATATAATTATATAACATAAATATATAATTATGTAACATATATTTGATTTTATAACAAAATTGTAATAATCATGTAACGTTTAAAACTGTATTATTCATATAGCTTGTAAAATTGTAATACATATTTATATAACGTACACTATTGTAATATATAACATACACTATTGTATTGTAACGTTTGTATATTACAGTAGTGTACGTTATATAAATATCACTATTGTAACGTTTGTATAACGTACGCTATTGTAACGTTTGTATAACGTACGCTATTGTAACGTTTGTATAACGTACGCTATTGTAACGTTTGTATAACGTACGCTATTGTAACGTTTGTATAGCGTACGCTATTGTAACGTTTGTATAGCGTACGCTATTGTAACGCTTGTATAACGTACGCTATTGTAACTCTTGAATAACGTACGCTATTGTAACGCTTGTATAATGTACGCTATTGTAACGCTTGTATAACGTACGCTATTGTAACGTTTGTATAACATACGCTATTGTAACGTTTGTATAGCGTACGCTATTGTAACGTTTGTATAGCGTACGCTACGCTTGTACGTACGCTATTGTATAACGTACGCTATTGTAACGCTTGTATAACGTACGCTATTGTAACGCTTGTATAACGTACGCTATTGTAACGCTTGTATAACGTACGCTATTGTAACGCTTGTATAACGTACGCTACGCTTGTATACGTACGCTATTGTAACGCTTGTATAACGTACGCTATTGTAACGCTTGTATAACGTACGCTATTGTAACGCTTGTATAACGTACGCTATTGTAACGCTTGTATAACGTACGCTATTGTAACGCTTGTATAACGTACGCTATTGTAACGCTTGTATAACGTACGCTATTGTAACGCTTGTATAACGTACGCTATTGTAACGCTTGTATAACGTACGCTATTGTAACGCTTGTATAACGTACGCTATTGTAACGCTTGTATAACGTACGCTATTGTAACGCTTGTATAACGTACGCTATTGTAACGCTTGTATAACGTACGCTATTGTAACGCTTGTATAACGTACGCTATTGTAACGCTTGTATAATGTACGCTATTGTAACGCTTGTATAACGTACGCTATTGTAACGCTTGTATAACGTACGCTATTGTAACGCTTGTATAACGTACGCTATTGTAACGCTTGTATAACGTACGCTATTGTAACGCTTGTATAACGTACGCTATTGTAACGCTTGTATAACGTACGCTATTGTAACGCTTGTATAACGTACGCTATTGTAACGCTTGTATAACGTACACTAATAAGAACATAAAGAAGGAACACTGCAACAGGCCTATGTGAGGTAGGTCTAATTCTCCCACCTTCTTAAGCCAATGCCTTGACCTAGTGAGGTCAGACACCTCACTTAAGGGAGGAGCACAGCATCCGACCTAGTAGCACAAGCTAGTCAGGTCCAACTCACACCCACTCGTGTATTTATCTATCCTGTTTTTAAAACAACACAACATCTTAGCTTCTATGACGGTACTAGGGAGTTTGTTCCACACATCCACAGCTCTGTTACCAAACCAGTGCTTTTCTATATCCTTCCTGAATCTGAATTTTTCCAATTTAAAACCATTGCTGTGAGTCCTGTCTGTTAGATATTTTTAGCATGCTATTTACATCCCCTTTATTAATGCCTGCTTTTCCTTTATACACCTCAATCATATCCCCCCTAATTCTACGCCTTTCTAGACTGCAGATTCAGGGCCCTTCAGTCTATCCGCATAGGGAAGATTTCTGATACATGGGATCAACTTTGTCATCCTCCTTTGTACGTTTTCCAGTACATTTTATATCCATTCTGTAATACGGTGACCAAAACTGCACAATATAATCTAAATGAGGCCTAACCAAAGATATATAGAGTTGAAGAACGTAAACTGTTGCAATATTACATAATGTACAATATTGTAATATTTATGTAACGTACAATATTGTAATTATATAATGTATAATATTGTAATATTTATGTAACGTACACTATTGTAATATTTATATAATGTACACTACTGTAATATTTATACTATAACGAACACTATTGTAATTATATAATGTACACTATTGTAATAACGTACACTATTGTAATATTTATATAACTTAAACTATAGTATTTATAAAACACACACACACACTGCACAGATGAGTCAAAGGGATATTAAGAAGTATTTCTTAAGTCATAAAGTTGTCAGAAAGTGGAATAGTCTGGCAAGTGATGTAGTGGAAGCATGAACCACACATAATTTTAAGACGAGGTGTGATAAAGCTCATGGAGCAGGGAGTTAGAGGACCTAGTAGCGACCAGTGAAGAGGCAGGGCCAGGAGCCGAGTCTCGACCCCTGCAACCACAGTTAGGCGAGCACATATTCACACACACACACAAACACGCACGAACACACAAACACACACGAACACACACACACACACGAACACAAGGTTAGTTTCAGAGCTAAGAGGAATGTCCTATGAAGAAAGGTTGAGGGAAATCAGCCTGACGACACTGGAGGACAGGAGGGATAGGGGAGACATGATAACGACATCCAAAATACTGCGTGGAATAGACAAGGTGGACAGAGACAAGATGTTCCAGAGGGGGACACAGAAACAAGGGGTCACTCCTGGAAGTTGAAGACTCAGATAACCCACAGGGATGTTAGGAAGCATTTCTTCAGTCATAGAGTGGTCAGGAAGTAGAACAGTCTTAAAGCTACATATGGCAGGAACCATACGTAGCTTTAAGACGATGTATGATGAATCTCATGGAGCAGGGAGACAGAGGACCTAGTAGCGTTCAGTGAAGAGGTGGGGCCAGGAGCTGAGTCTCGACCCCTGCAACTACAATTAGGTGAGTGCACACACATGTAGGTTGGTAGACAGCAACTGTCGAGGGAGGTACGACTGTCCTGCCAAGGGAGTCTAAAACGAAACCCGTAATTGTTTTACATGATGGTAGGATTGCTGATGTCTTTTTTCTGTCTCGTAAACATGCAAGATTTCAGGTACATCATGCTACTTCTACTTAGGACACTACACATGCATATGTATACACACCCCTCTGGCTTTTCTTCTATTTTTTGCTTGTTCTTGTTTATCTCCATGGCAAAGTGGAACAGAATTCTTCCTCCATAAGCCATTTCTTCTTTTACATACCCTACCAAACTCATCTGCCATCCTTTGCAACTTCTCTTCAGAATCTCTCAAAAGCACAGTGTCATCAAAAAAGAGCAACTGTGAAAACTATCACTTTGTGTTATTCTTTATCTTTTAACCCCACAACTCTTGCCAACTCCCGAGCATTCACTTCTCTTACAATCCCATCTATAAATATACTGAGCAACCATAGTGACATCACACATCCTTGTCTAAGGCCTACTTTTACTTGGAAATAATCTCCCTCTCTCCTACATACTCTAACCTGAGCCTCGCTATCCTCATAAAAACTCTTCACTGCTTTCAGTAACCTACCTCCTATTCCATACATTTGCAGCATCTGCCACATCCCCCCTATCCACCCTGTCATACGCTTTTCTCAAATCCATAAATACCACAAAACCCTCTTTATCCTTATCTAAATATTGTTCATCTATATGTTTCACTGTAAACACTTGGTCTACACATCCCGTACCTTTCCTAAAGCCGCCTTGTTCATCTACTATCCTACTCTCTGTCTTACTCCTGATTCTTTAAATAATAACTCTACCATACACTTTACCAAGTATACTCAGTATACTTATTCCCCTTAATTTTTGCACTCTTTTGTCCCCTTTTCCTTTATACAAAGGAACTATGCATGCTCTCTGCCAATCCCTAGGTACCTTACCCTCTTCCATACATTTATTAAATATAAGCACCAACCACTCTAGAGTTATATCCCCACCTGCTTTTAACATTTCTATCTTTATCCCATCAGTCCCAGCTGCCTTACCCCCTTTCATTCTACCCCCCACCTCACAAACTTCCCCCACACTCACAACTCACTCCTACAAGGTGTTATTCGTCCTTGCCCTATACACGAAATCACAGCTTCCTTATCTTCATCAATATTTAACAATTCCTAAAAATATTTCCTCCATCTTCCTGTTACCTCTAACTCTTCATTTAATAACTCTCCTTTCCTATTTTTTAACTGTCAGATCTATTCATTTCCTAGGCTTCTTCAACTTATTAATCTCGCTCCAAAACTTTCCTATTTTCAACAAAATTTGTTGATAATATCTCACCCACTCTCATTTGCTCTCTCTTCACCACTCTCTTAACCTCTTTTCCTCTCCATGTACTACTCCCTCCTGGCATCACTTTTACTTGTAAACAACTCTCATATGCTAACTTTTTCTCTTACTTCTCTCTTTACATCATCATTCCACCAATCGCTCTTCTTCCTTCCCACACTCACTTTTCTATAACCACAAACTTCTGCTGAACCCTCTAACACTACATTCTTAACTTACCCCATACATCTTCAATCCCATTGCCTATACTCTCACTCGCCCATCTATCCTCCAGTAGTTGTTTATATCTTACCCTAACTGCCTCCTCCTCTATCTTATAAACCTTCACCTCTCTCTTACCTGCTGCTTCCATTTTCCTTGTATCCCATCTACCTTTTACTCTCACTGTAGCTACAACTAAAAAAGCGATCTGCTATATCTGTGGCCCCCTCTATTAACATGTTCATCTTGAATTCTACCCAAGTCTTTTATCAACCAATACATAGTCCAACAAACTACTGTCATTATGCCCTACATCATATCTTGTATACTTATTTATCCTCTTTTTCTTAAACTGTGTATTACCCATAACCAAACTCCTTCCTATGCAAAGTTCAATCAAAGGGCCCCCATTATCATTTACACCAGGCACCCCTAACTTACCTACCACACCCTACTCCTCCTCCAACTTTAGCATTTTGGTCCCTTACCACAGTTACTCTCTCACTTGGTTCAAAAGTTCCTACACACTCCCTTAACATCTCCCAAAATCTCTCTCCTCTACACTCCTCTCTTTTCTAGGTGCATACACACTTATTATGACCCACTTTTTGCATCCGACCCTTATTTTAATCCACATAATCCTTGAATTTATGCATTTATATTCCCTCATCTCCTTCCATAACTGATCCTTCAACATTATTGCTACCCCTTCCTTAGCTCTAATTCTCTCAGATACTCCTGACTTAATCCCATTTATTTTTCCCCATTGAAACTCGCCTTTCCCCTTCAGCTTTGTTTTGCTCAGAGCTAGGACATCCAATTTCTTTTCATTCATAACATTAGGAATAATTTTTTTCTTATCGTATGCACTACGTGCACGCACATTCAAGCATCCCAGTTTTATAAAGTTTTTCTTCTCTTATTTAGTATTTTTCTACAGGAGAAGGGGTTACTAGCCCATTGCTCCTGGCATTTTAGTCGCCTCTTATGACACACTGGTTGTATCCCACCAAGGCGGGGTGGTCTAAAAAGAAAAAAAAAATTTCTTTTTACATTTAGTAATTTATACAGGAGAAGGTTTTACTAGCCCCCATGCTCTCAGCATTTTAGTCTATAATCTAACATGCTTCCATACATCTGCTGGATGCTGAGGTTCCTGGGACTCAAAACTTCCTCTACCTGCCTGCCTCCTTCAACTCTTCCTGGGAGAAACTTTCATCCCTCCTTCCTTACATCCCAGATTTATGTACTGTCTTGGTCATCTTGTACTGATCCTTCTCTAAATGTCCAAGCCACTTCAGTAACTCCCCAGCTGTCTGAATTGTACTTTTGGAAACCCCTGCTCCATCTTATTTGTATACTTTGAATTCTTTGCATAATAGTCATACCACTCTTTACTCTGACATCATATCTCTACAGCCTCCAACCTCCTTGCTGCAACATTTACAATCCATAGCTCACTCCCATTTAATATTGTTGATACCACTATTCTCTTATATTTTTCTCATTTCTTTTCTGTATTGTGTTTATCATCCATACCTATACCTTTTATTGACCATATTGTCGGGGTCAGCTGGAACTGTGATTAAAACTGATTTGTCTGATTTGTATTGCAGGCAAAATGGTGTGTGTGCTCAGTATGTGGCAATCACAGTCCCAGGCTTCACGCCTGCTTACACTGTGTTCATTTTGCATGTTATCAGGGCCATATTCAAGATCATTCAACCTCCATGCAACACAATCTAGGTTGGTATGTTTTCTGAATTGTAAGGGAAACTTTGAAACATACATACTGTAGAACTTAGGATAATTTTTGTTAGCCGTATACATTTTGTTAAAAAAAAATGATTTGAAGGGTTTTATTACTTTCATATGCTTGTTTGACGTAAATAAAGATCTTGTTAGGATTTCTGTACGTTGCTTTTTTTTTTAATAATATTTGTACTATAATATTACAGTTGTGGATGTAGAGCAAGGTCAAATTTTGTGTATGGCGTGTGGTGATTATGTTTATGACTTGGAGGTTGGCCGCATTGCGCAGGCCTGCAAGGAAAAGTTCCGCCGATCACTTGGGTTGGACACACAGTACAGAGCATGGGAACCAGATGCAGTAGAAATGACTCTACTTCAAGCTCATCCCAAAAGACGAAGACCTGCTGCAAATTCAACCATAGGTTTGTCTTGGCTCTGTTACCATCAAAGTTAATTGACCGTGCAGTGAAATGCTTGTCATCATTAAGTGTAACTAAATTGTTTATTTTAAAAAGCATTGTGGTCTCAAGACTAACAGTAATTACCGAGCTCTTGGGGTGTGACTCCTGTAAATGTATCACATGTCTTAATTGTTGAATATCAGGTAGAAGACTGCAGCCATTCCTGATGTTTATTTCATAAGGCAAATTTTTCTTTTCAAAGGCATTGAAAAAGGTCTATGTTAAGTATAGGTGGTTCTTTGACATGTGGAAAAAAAATTGATACGAATTGATCACAAAATGCCACGCTTGATCGTAGGGATGATTGCTGTCTGCTGCTTATTACACTAGCACTGGAGAGAGCTGTTACAACCTCTTTGATGGGCAGTCCTGAGTTACTGAGCATGCATTCATATTGTGTATTTAAATTTTTCATCGTTTTTGCACAATATAAATCTGCCCCTGACTTATTGATTATTTATAATAGGCTGCATTTAGACTGTGTTTCAAGAGTGTGTTTTGAGCTTATAAAGGCCATTACAATCAAGGACTGCACATGCAGAGTGCAGCACCGTACTTGGCTTTGGGATGTGTGCTATTACTCTAGTACAAATTTTCATTGATCATAATGTGACTGAATTGTTTGTCTTGAAATTAAATGATCTCAGTTCACATTTAATGGCTCCCGTTATATTTTAACTTGTTTTGCCAGATAATTTGCTATATTGCAGATAATTAAAATTGATGGATTGCAATCTTATCATCCCTACTGAAGAAGATGGGTCTTTTTTACAAAATAGTGTGTGGATCTTTGTGGAGCAGTTGCAGTAATAGTGAAAAGATTTTGGTGAGGGGGCAACCTAAAATCAAACATTTTGTATATATTTAGGAAAGATTTGAATATGATCACTGATTTATAAATAAGGATCAAGGCTGAAGTAGTTTAATTCACTTAATATTGCAGATATTGAAATTACTTGCAATAATGTACTTCGGAAGACTTGGTGTACAAGATAGAATCTGTATTAGGTCAAATCATTTTTATTAATCGAATAATGATTGTTTTTGGAAGGGTATGCTTCAGAGTTGCATGATTTTTAATCCAATCATATCATGGAAACTAATAAGTACAGTAGATTTTGCAGGATAATATAATTATTTAAAAGAACTAATGTATAAATTTGTATCATAATTATTTTCTCTCTAAATATTTGTGAGTAAATTTTGATACAGAATTTTTTTTCATCTCTTCCATCAGGGCTTCGTGGCTTAATCAATCTAGGTAACACATGCTTCATGAGCTGCATCATCCAGGCCTTGACGCACACGCCACTGCTTAGAGACTACTTCCTTTCTGACAAGCATGTTTGTCAGTTTAATAATGATGCAACACGCTGCTTGGTCTGTGAAATTTCTAGACTCTTCCAGGAGGTGTGTGCTGCATTCATTCTTTAAATAATTATAGTGCTGTAGATCATATATTTTAGTATGAATATTGATACAGTACCAGAACCACTTGTATATTAAATTATTCATTAAATAATAAATAATTTTTGCTCTGTCTAGTTACTGACTAGCTGCCTCTCCAGATGAGCACAGGTACCAATGTACAGCAAAGCCTCGATTAGTACAAGTAATGAATCCCATTAAAGATCACATTAATCAAATTTGTATTATTTGAGGCAGTTATAACACATGAATTATTGTAATTGGTCCCATTCCAATGAAAATACAGTATGCAATGAAAATTTTTAACATATTGCTATAGGATAATAAAAATGCATTTTTTAGTCAAGTTTATTATATTTTTTTACACGTCAGCTGTTTCCCACCAAGACAGGGTGACCCAAAAGGAAAGAAAAAAACTTTCAGCATCATTAAACACTTTCACCATCACTCATACATAATCACTGTCTTTGCAGAGATCCTCAGATATGACAGTTTAGATGTCCCTCCAAACTGCCAGTATCCCAAACCCCTCCTGTAAAGTGCAGGCATTGTACATTAAATTGTTGATCTAAATTAAGGTCTCCATTAGTTATTTCTTCGGGGCGTGATTCAAGCAAGTTGCGGACATTTGTAGAGTTCAGTTCATGGAAACCAAGCCGCCTTCCAAGGTCTCTCTATTTCTTCAACAACAGCTTGAACTTAAGAAGCAGCTTCTTTATCTGCACTGGCAGACTCAGCAGTTCAATAATGCAGTTTAATTCTATTTCTAAAATTGTCAAACCAACCATTGCTTGCATTAAAAGTTTCTTCTGTTTCCACATGAACTCCATTTTCTTCCACTGCCGTAAAGACTTGAAGAGATGCTAATGTAATAACAAGCCTCTTCTTTTTTGCATTTGCATTATTTGCACTGTAAGTATTCTTCCTTTTGTCCATATTTACTAAGGGCAGTTTATCAAAATTTAAAACCTGATATAATACTGTAAACACGTATAGGATAACAAGCTGCAGCATGTATTTACATAACAGGCAGAGCCATACTGACAATGGGTGGGCAGGTCTGGTGTCATTTTATAATTCAAAATAGACTGAATTTCTTACTATTGAAATTCGTACTAATCTAGGCTTTGCTGTATGTTGATTACTTTCCCTTTTAAACAAGGATTTCATTAAAATTTAACAATGCGTCAAGAGATGAATTATCTGGTAGTGACTGTTTTGTGTTGCAAGTTTACCTTTTTAACATTTTGAGTTTTGAATCAAAATCTTCAGATGTAGGGTTTCTGTATGTGTACTTTGAGATTGAGATTTATTAAAGCCATTGTGTATCGCTGGGAAATATATTTAGACAAAAATATGAAGTACAGTATCATTTTTAACTAAAAATCACATTTCAGATCTTTGGTACTTTACCAGGGCCTATCATACGTAATAATGTGCCTTTTTTCGCTCTGTGTATTTACTTTTAATGTTCCTGGATAGTTTTCACCCAAAATTTTTAGCTTTTAATGTGGGTGCTAGTAGGTATAACAAACTCACAGCTGAAGATGACTGGTGACTGGCCAAAGCATTTCTGATGTAAGACGGATAATTATGTTTGCATAACAGTATGATGAACTGTTTTCAAAATGAAAGCTTAGATATTTTGCACAGCATTTCAGTAGTGTAATTGCATCTTCTCTGCCTTTCTTGACAATTTCATTGAAGCATTTTAGCATATTAAAAGAATGTTCAACACACTGATAGATTTACAGTGGAACCTCAGTTTTCCTGATTAATTTGTTCTAAAAAGTCTGATGAAAATCAACTCGTACAAAAACTGAAGCAATTTTTTTTTTTTTCTCAACAAGTTGGTCGTCTCCCACCGAGGCAGGGTGACCCAAAAAAGAAAGAAAATCCCCAAAAAGAAAATATTCATCATCATTCAACACTTTCACCACACTCACACATTATCACTGCTTTTGCAGAGGTGCTCAGAATACAACAGTTTAGAAGCATATACGTATAAAGATACACAACATATCCCCCCAAACTGCCAATATCCCAAACCCCTCCTTTAAAGTGCAGGCATTTTACTTCCCATTTCCAGGACTCAAGTCCGACTATAAGAAAATAACCGGTTTCCCTGAATCCCTTCACTAAATATTACCCTGCTCACACTCCAACAGATTGTCAGGTCCCAAGTATCATTCGTCTCCATTCACTCCTATCTAACACGCTCATGCACGCTTGCTGGAAGTCCAAGTCCCTCGCCCACAAAACCTCCTTTACCCCCTCTTTCCAACCCTTTCGAGGACGACCCCTACCCCTCTTTCCTTCCCCTATAGATTTATATGCTTTCCATGTCATTCTACTTTGATCCATTCTCTCTAAATGACCAAACCACCTCAACAACCCCTCTTCTGCCCTCTGACTAATGCTTTTATTAACTCCACACCTTCTCCTAATTTCCACACTCCGAATTTTCTGCATAATATTTACACCACACATTGCCCTTAGACAGGACATCTCCACTGCCTCCAACTGTCTCCTCGCTGCTGCATTTACCACCCAAGCTTCACATCCATATAAGAGTGTTGGTACTACTATACTTTCATACATTCCCTTCTTTGCCTCCATAGATAACGTTTTTTGACTCCACATATACCTCAACACACCACTCGCCTTTTTTCCCTCATCAATTCTATGATTAACCTTATCCTTCATAAATCCATCCGAAAGCAATATTTCCCATAAATAATTTAAATCCAATTAATCCGATCCAGACACCCAAAAATATTAACAAAAAATGCATTTTATAGATAATAACTATAGTTTTACATATAGAAAACAATGAGAAATAAATATAAATGACTAACGAAATGGATAAATGAACATTTAACATCACTTTTACCTTTATTGAAGATTCTTGTTGGTGTATGGAAGATGGCAAGGAGAGGAGAGGGTATTGTTTGGAAGGGAAATCTCCTTCCATAAGGACTTCAGGTATCCAGGCCTTATCCGGGGTGACTTCCCTTCTTTGTCTTTTACTGGCGCTAGGACCAGCTTGAGAGTCAGTGTACCCCTGTAGCACAAAAAATCTGTCAAGAGAGGTCTGTTTCTGGCATCTCCTTAAGATTTACCTAAAATGGGAAGAGGCGTTGTCATTGAATGTGTTGTAGACTCGGCTTGCAACAGCATTGTTAGGGTGATATTTCTCCACAAAACTTTGCCACTCACTCCACTTTGCACACACATCCTTAATCACTGAAGAAGGTATATTCTCCCCTCTCTTTTCCTCCTCCTCTGAAGCAGTTTACTCAGCTGTGGTCTGTTGCTGTTCCAGTTGAAGGTCTTGCAGCTCTTCAGTGGTTAGCTCTTCCCTGTGGTCATCCACCAACTCTTCCACATCCTGGCCACACACATCCAACCCCATGGACTTCTCCACAGACACAGTAGATTCCACAATAGGCGTAGGGTCGTCAGGGTCAGCCTCAAACCCTTCAAAATCCTTCTTGTGGACACATTCTGGCCACAATTTTCTCCAAGCAGAGTTCATTGTCCTAGAAGTCACTCCCTGCCAAGCCTTATCTATAAGGCTTATGCAGTTGAAGATATTTAAGTGATTCCTCCAGAACTCTCTTAGGGTCAATTCAGTGTCCAAGGTCACTTCAAAGCACCTTTGAAACAGTGCTTTGGTGTAGAGTTTTTGAAATTTGAAATGACTTGCTGGTCCATGGGCTGGATGAGAGGAGTGGTATAAGGAGGCAAGAACTTCACTGTGATGAAACTAAACTTCTCCAACAATTGGTCTTCCAAGTCTGGAGGATGAGCAGGAGCAGTCTGTTACCAGGAGGCACCTGAGTGGTAATTGATTTTCCAGGAGGTATTTCTTCACACTGGGGCCAAACACTTCATTGACCCACTCAATGAAAATTTGCCTCGTGACCTATGCCTTACTGTTAGCCTTCCACATCACACACAATTTACTCTTGATGACATTGTTTTTCTTGAACACTCGGGGATTTTCAGAGTGATACACCAGTAAAGGCTTCACTTCGAAATCCCCACTAGTGTTACCAGAGAACAAAAGAATTAGCCTATCCTTCATAGGCTTGTGTTCTGGCAGGGCCTTTTCCTGCTGTGTGATGTAGATCCTCTTTGGCAATTTTCTTCAAAAAGAGGCCTGTTTCATCACAATTGAAGACTTATTGGGGGAGGAATCCTTAAGCCTCTACACACTCCTTGAATTCATCAACAAATTCTTTGGCCTCATGTTTGTCCGAACTTGCAGCCTTGCCATGTCTTACCACACTGTGTATGCCAGTTCGCTTCTTGAATTTGTCGAACCAGTCTTTGCTGGCCTTAAGTTCGCTAACAGCAGCACTCGTTCCAGGCATTTTCTTTGCGAGATCCGTATGCAAGTGCCTTGCCTTTTTGCAAGTTATTGCCTCCAAAACACTGTCTCTCGCTAACTGTTTTTCGTTGATCCACACCAACAACAACTCACCATCTTCAGTTGTTTGCGATCTCTGTTTCATTAGCACATTTACCCCTTTCGCAACATCAGCTTCCTTGATTTTTTTTTTTTCTTAGCCAGGATGGAACTGATCATTGATGTGGACTTCCCGTGCATTCTGGCGAGATCGGCCACTCATACACCACTTTCGTACTTTGCTACAAATTCTTTCTTGAATTCTCTTGTGTTTCTTGCCTTCTTCTTTATCAAAGGGCTGGCACTTGGAACGTCCTTTGGCCCCATGGTGGCTTATTTAGCAATCGCACTCAATAAACAAGCACAAAAAACAACGGATTATTACGAAATATTTCGGATGAACGTGCAGGGTGATGCTCACCCTGCACGTCTGAGTCACGAACGCATGGTATAGTTTGTGTGGGTGCTTTAGTGACTGAGTCACGTGGATGCGTTTGGTACGGACCATTTTCAACTCAACGAAAACCGAGCAGATGTACGAAAACTGGGACAAAATTTTGACGAAAAAGTCGTCGAAACTGAATCCTGTGAAAACTGGGGCGTATGAAAACCGAGGTTCCACTGTATTGAGATAAAAGTTATTTCATATATGTAAATTTCAAGAAAATAGTTAAAAAAAAATACAAAAAAAAAAATACTTTAACAAGCATAAGCAGACAATTTTTTTTTATTTCTTTTTAATTGCATTTAATAAATGAGGTGTTTTAGTGTAAGATGCCTTGAGGTTACTATTATGACTTGTTTGAACCCACAATAGCCAGTTGAAGTATAGACCACTGAAATATCCAAAGAGTAAGAGTAAGAGGAAAGAAATTGCTATTGGGTATTACAAAAAAAAAAAAAAAAAAAAAAGGTAGGATCTGTTAGTATCACCATAAGTTTTTAACTTAAGTTATTCATTTTGGGGATTTTTAGGGTTTCATTACAAGGTAAACTGATGGACAAATGGAAACTTTTGAGACATTCCATTTTTTTTTTTTAATGCACTAGTCATCTTTCACCAAGGCAGGGTGACTGGAAAAGATAAATTTTTTTTTTTTTTTTTTTTTTTTTTTGAAGAGCAAAAATTTTTTTTTTTTTAGATAATTAATGCTATGTACTTTATGTCAAATCTGTTAAGATAAATGCACAGAAATTCTAGGAATGCATTTGATAGTTTTTTCATTGAAAGACTGATCTTGAGCCTACAATATGAAATTAAGGACAAATTAATAATATGAGTGAGGGACTTTGATTTGAATGGAAAATGTAAAAGGATAAGATAAAAATGTCTCCATGAGAAAGTGTTACCTTGCCGTTCCAAAAGGCAGGTACTGTAAGAAACGTGCAACACTTGGGTATATTTATTACTGATGTTGACATTCTCTGTACCGACATGACCTGGTGTTACTGCATCATGCCAGTATATTATAAATGGTATACCCAAGATGGAGGGAATGATGATGAAAGTTTTTTCTTTTTTCGGGGCACCCTGCCTTGGTGGGAATCAGCCAGTGTGTTAATAAAAAAAAAAAAATACCCAAGTTAATTAAATGTGGTGTCTGATTTGTCAATTTGTTGGTATTGTATACCAGTATAACATGAAACTTGTCTGACACACAACCCCATGGCATCTTTGTATACAAGATGTCTGCTCCGACTATTAAACTTGATAGTAAAGATACCTAAGTGTTGCTCATGTCTTACTTGTCAGCATTGTATGCCCTATTTTTTTTAACAAGTCCCAGAAGGATCAGTACTTACCTCTAGTAATATTTCCAATTTATATACAGAGGACCTTCTTAAAATGTGGCTATACCATGCACAGTTTTGTTGGAACGTTGTTGAAAAAGTGTTACCAAAAATTTTTATTGCACAAGGAAAGCTTGATATTACGTACTGTCTAAAAAAAGAAAATTAACTTGGAATTTGTGTGCTACATGCACGTTTTTTCGATCTTCTTGCCAGTGCCTCCCAGCCTCCTGCTATTCTTACTAAGCTAGAGCACACAATGTCCACTACAAAGCATTTTCCCTTGCCTAACTAATGCTCTGCAAAACTGATGTAACTTAAAGATCCTTGATTTATAAAAGACAACTGTATTAGTGTATGCAAATATGCAGTGTGCATTAATATAAAGCATAAGCAAAACTTCAGTATCTACATTTACACAGTTCTTCTGCAATTCTACATTTCTATGTAGCTGCACTACTAAATTTGTTGAATATGTTGGTGATTGCTAATAAAGATTGAGAGAGTTTAAAAAAAAGAAAGTTGGATTTTGGAGGTATTTATCTTGACTGAGTCGTACACAAATAACCCGTACACAGGAGAGAGAGAGAGAGAGATGTTTATGATGCTTTGGTCTGACTTGGCTCCCTCATTCTTTTTGTATTAGTGTAACTTTGTAAATGGTCCATGTTGGACCAAAACCTTGTTGTAAGCTTTTTCTCTCTCCTCTGTGTGCAGGTTATTTGTGTATTGTTCCAGTCCTGGTATATTACGCTTTTTTGTTTCTGACTGAGGCATAGCCTTGACACAGTTGGCCAACTGCCTGAATACATTAGCATATTCTAGAGATTCCCCACACCTTCTTAGGTAAGGCAAAGCAGTGTTTGTCTAGTTAAACTAGATGCATTTCAGTTGCTGCATGATCAAAGTACTATTTTCCGTATCATAGGTACAGCCCCCCACTCTCCTTTAGAAAATGAATAATACAGACGCAGAATAAGTTTCTAATGCAGTTAAACATCAGCATTTGAAGTTTTGAAGCCAATCAAGAGGTATTTTCAAGTTGTGGTATGGAAACTAGTGTCCCAATTTCTTCAATAAATTGCAAAAATGTACTAACACTTCTGCAAACTAATTCAAACCTTTCACACCAGCTTTAAAAGTTGAAAGTCAGTCATAAAATATTTTCTCTAGTTATTGCATAGAGACCAATATCTGAATTAATTTAATAAAAGTGTCAAATTAGGGCTTTGGCAATTTATACTGGAGAAGGGGTTACTGGCCCCTTGCTCCTGGCATTTTAGTCGCCTCTTAAGTACGACACTCATGGCTTACGGAGGAAAGATTCTGTTCCACTTCCCCATTTAATTTGTCTGGAATGTAATCCAATTTTTCCCATATCTTCTACTTTTCTAATTGACTTGCCAGAAGGAACAAAAGCACTATGAGCATTTTTTTTATGGTGCAAAAAATCCTAGGTGAAGTACAGGTTAGTAATAAAAATGACTAAATCCTTGCAAAAAAATGACTGGTAAGTTTAGTAGAGGGGATATCAGTGATTGAATTTACGTAAAAAAAAATTTACTATGAAAATAAGAGAGCAATTACATTCCAGTTGAATATTCAGTGGATTGTGTATTAAGAATGGAAGTGTCAGAGAGGAGATTCAGAGAGTAATTATAAGCAAAGCTTTATCATAAGATCACATGTATGTCAGGAAAAAGCCTTCTGCCTGATCAAAAAAAAAAAAAATTGACTCAAGGTATAATAAGGAAGATTGTTTTTCAAGGCTTTTAACCCTTTCAGGGTCCGTGCCATAGTTCTACGGTTTTGAGTTGAGGGTCCAAACCTTAGTTCTACTCCATGAGCTCAGCTCACTGATAATTTGTGAGTGGTAAATTTGGGCCTAGATATGAGACAATACATCTATGTGGTATGTGTGTGTGTCACATAAAACAAATCCTGCAGCACACAGTACATAATGAGAGGAAAAAAACTGAGACCGTAATTTTCGATTAAAACAGCAACTTTGCAGTGTTTTTTCGTATATATTTTTATGTTTGTGATTTCCTGGTCTCATTTGATAGAATGGAAGATATATTACAGAAATAGAGATGATTTTTAATTGGTTTTAGTACTGGAAATGGCTTGAAATTGAGCTCAAAATAGCAGAAATGTTAAATTTTTGCCGATGTTCAAGAGTAAACGAATGACCTCACACGTCTGATACACGTCAGCTGGTGGGTCTGATATACATTCACAAATATGGTGATATTATTTATACAATTATTACAACATTGTATAACAGTAAATCTTTTACTTTTTGGTTTGAATAAAAATTCATTGTGAATAAAAAATTAAAATGGAATTCTTTTGTAAAGCCTGAAAACGTAACTAATGAACAGAGGAAATGTTAGTTTAGTGCCAGGAATGCCTGCATTGTTTATTCTGGGCCCTATTTTGAAACTGGAATATTTTGAACTTTGCATAAAATTGGCCAAATTAACAATTTCCAATTTATTTTGTAATTGAAACAGTTGACTTGGTGATTTATTGTGCTCAGTCGATAGAATAGAAGTAATACTAGTAAAATAGCTAAGAATTTGGTCGACTGGAATAATGTAATTGCCCTAAAATGGGAGTCAGTCAGCAAAATCACCGATGCATAAATATCGCTGATACATCAAAATTTGCGAGAGCATAATTTCGTCAGTTTTTCATCAAATTTTGTACTTTTTGTTTTATTACATTCAGAAAAAGATTCTCCCATAAGTTTTTCTTTTTTTTTTTTGAAATTCTTGGACCCTGGTGCACACTTAGAAATTTATCCTCTGGACCTGAAAGGGTTAATTAAAATTAAATAAGAATAAAAACTGGCCATTGTGATAATAGCAAGATGTTGGTGCAGGAGTGTGTAAAGCCTAGGATGGTTTTCTGATGTTGAAGAATTGGTGTAGGTTATCCTGGGCAGTGGTATTCCCAGGATGGTTTTCTGATGTTGAAGAATTGGTGTAGGTTATCCTGGGCAGTGGTATTCATCTGATGTTCTGGAATCTCCTATTACTACTTGGTTGAAGAACCACAAGTATGATGATGGGGGTGAGGAGTAGTTGTAATGTCTTACTAAGTTCAGTGGACAGGTATCTTGCTCCAATAATCTTGGCGTCTACCCTGGATGACCAGGCCAGCAGCAGAACTGATAATAAAGACAATAAACTGGTTACCGAAAGTTATACAAATACAACATTCAAGAAAGAGAAAAGGTGGTATTCAGTCTTAGTCATTACTGGTAACCATAAAAAAAAAACAAAAAATAGAAATACTCCTGGTAGATCACCTTACAAGATCAGGAGAAGAGTGGAGATGAAGTGACTCTCCAAATTTCAATCCACACCAGGTAAGGTTAAAACTACCAGGAGTAGAAATTAAAGCACATCAGACACCAGGAACTTGAGTTTCGCCTCAGCCCACTAGATGGAAGTGCGGGCTGTAACCCGCTAATAGCTTCTGGCTGTCTGAACAACCCTAACCCCAATTACTAATGGCTTTTCCCCCCTCACAGTAACCAATTTAGAAATCCCTTTACTACATTGGCAAATTTCAAAATAGCATTCAGATGTATGGATGGCATAATGGTGAAGAATAAGGCAAAAATCAGAATTAACAGTAGTGGTACTTCCCTCATGAAAAACAAGTGAACAAAATAGGAAAAGTCACAAGATATGGTATAAACTGGGTTCCAGATCTGATAATTTTAAGTTAAAAAGAAAGAATAAAAACAAAAAATGCATGTATTGGTTGATTTTGTTTTGATAATGGAATGAACCATTGTCCTCCTAATATAGACTGAAAAACTTAATATTTTAATATGCTTTCATATACATAGTTTTATTATGTAAACTGTGAATTACAAGTTCATAGATTTGTATTTTTGATACATTTTATTACCAGAGGAGCATCACTTTTTTTTTTTTTTTTTTTTTTTTTTTTTTTTTTTAGCTTTAACCCTTTGAGGGTCCAAACAGTAGATCTACGCCATGAGCTCAGCTCACTCTGATAAGCTGTGAGCGGTAAATTTTGACCTAGATATGAGAGAATACATCTATGTGGTATGTGTGCACAACATAAAACAAATCCTGCAGCACATAGTGCATAATAAAAGAAAAAAACTGAGACCGTAATTTTTTATTATAACAGCAACTTTGCAGTGTTTTTTTTGTATGTTTTTTTGTAGTTGTATTTGTGATTTCTTGGTCTCATTTGATAGAATGGAAGATATATTACAGAAGCAGAGATGATTTTGATTGGTTTTAATACTAGAAATGGCTTGAAACTGAGCTCAAATTAGCAGAAATGTTAAATTTTTGCCGATGTTCAGGAGTAAACAAATGACCTCACACGTCTAATACACGCCAGCTAGTGGGTCTAATATACGTTCACAAATGTGGAGATATTATTTATACAATTATTACAATATTGCATAACAGTAAATCTCCTATTTTTTAGTTTGAATAAAAATTCATTGTGAATAAAAAATCTAAATGGAATTCATTAGTAAAACCTGAAAATGTAACTAACGAAAAGAGGAAATGTTAGTTTAGTGCCAGGAATGCCTGCATTGTTTATTCTGGACCCTATTTTGAAATTGGAGTATTTTGAACTTTACAGTAAATTGGCCAAATTACCAATTTCCGATCATTCTACAAGATTGATGGACTGAACACATCGACTCCAGGCTGAGGGACTGATTACCTCATACTCCTCCTCTCCTTACGCCTTCCTCTTTGTATTGGACTGATGAAGCCACTGTGTGGCGAAACGTTTCCTGAATAAAGATTCCCATATGCTGCATAAGTGTCTCAATCTTCAACTTGTCGGTTTTTCAAACCATTCATCACATTTTATTTTGTAGTTGAAACAGTTGACTTGATGAATTCTTGTGCTCAATTGATAGAATAGAAATAATACTAGTGAAATAGCTAAGAATTTGGTCAACTGGCATAATGTAATTGGCCTAAAATGGGAGTCAAAGTTGGCAAAATCACCGATGCGTAAATATCGCTGACACATCAAAATTCGCGAGAGCATAATTTCATCAATTTTCCATCAAATTTTGTACTTTTTGTTTTATTACCTTCAGAAAAAGATTTCATAAAAAAAATAACAATTATTTTTTGAAAATTCTTGGACACTGGTGCACACTTAGAAATTTGGCCTCTGAACCATGAAAGGGTTAAAATAGTATTTAGAGCAGAAAGTTGTTCATAGTAAGAGTCATCTTATTTCCTCATTTTGATTTTAGAAAATAATACATAAATAACCCTCAATTATGGTATTGTGCCTTTTTTTTCCTTTAGAAAATAAGTTTAAGAATATTTCAAGAAAGCTTCAATTTGCTGCAAGTATTTTTGGAAGGTGAGGAACAACTATTTGTATATTATGTGGGTGTAAATTATAAAACTGTCTGAAGAGACTAGAGCTTGCGATGTATGTAGAAAGGCAATAGATGACAAATTATTTATTTGGCGAACTATTGGAGAATATGTATTTGTGTTCATATATGCTTGTACAGTTATTTTAACCCGTAAACGGTCCAAACATATATATACGTTTTTTCAACATTTGAAAGTGTAAAAAAAGTAGATTCTTTTTTTTTTACATTTGAAAACATGTAAAAAACTTTAATCTACTTTTTTTTTATATATATATTTGAAAATATGTAAAAAAAAAAAAGTAGATCTACTTTTGGAGCACTACGCATGTGAACGTAGATCTGCTTGGACAGTTTAAGGGTTAAGCAGTAACTATATACCATATGTGTAATATGTTATACTGTATATCTCTTCAATTAATTCTAGGGATCATTGTCTATGTTGCCATGCCTATGTGAAATTTTCTTTTAAATGTTGATTCAGAAAGTTTATTACTGAATACCTTTATTGTGTATTTTAAATGGGTGAACAGTATAATGATTTTCCTATACAATCTTTTGTTATAAGAAGTGCATTGTTTTAGTTCTACAGTGGGAACAAAGCTCCTTTGATCCTCCACAAACTGCTTCACCTCATATGGACTCATGCCAGACACTTGGCAGGTTATGAGCAGCAGGATGCACACGAGTTCTTTATCGCAGCCCTTGATGTCTTGCATCGCCATTGCCAGGTACCACACTACATGCATTTTCTAGTTTTCTTTTTTTTTTTAATACACTAGCAGTGTCCCACTGAGGCAGGGTGACCTAAAAATTGATTTTTTTTTTTTTTAGGGCTTCAGTGGTACTGTGATTGTTAAAAATTAAATGATTAATTTCATTTGCAAATAAAGTGGATCATATTTGTTGCATGGAGATTAGGATCCAGTAATGGGATAGCAGAATGAGATTTATGAAGCCCTCTGAGCATTGTTTTGGCATTACTGAGGCTTAAAAAGGGAAAGTATGTATACAGTTGATGTACATACAGTTGCACAAAATTTTGTACTAAGATTTGTATTAAAATTTTAAACTTCATAAACAGTTATATTACTGACAAATTGGTAAGTCAGTGTTAATATATTGCAGCACATTGATAACAACAATGCAGTTGTTTCGAACAAATTTTTTTTATTTACATATTAGCATTTTATATTGGACACTACAAAACACTAGGATAAGTTTGTATGATTGCTGGGGTTGCAAGTGAAGTAAAGTTACAAACTTTGCTTAAGTAGAGCTGCAAGCTTTCTTAAGGTGGGATTAGCTAATTTAGGTATTGTAATTGTAAAGTGGTTCAAAGAAATTTAGAATACTGTAGTTACTGTACATAACTAGACAGTGAAATTAAAAATGAAATTAATGGTAATAATAAAGGTATTAACCCTTTCAGGGTCCCCAGGCCCTCTCCCAGACTTGTTCTCAGGGTCACCCAAATTTCAAAAAAAAAAAAAATTATTATTTCTTATGAAAAGATAGAAAGTGTTTTCCCGATCATAATGACACCAAAAGTATGAAATTTGATGGAAAACTTACAGAATTATGCTCTCACGAAGTTAGTGGTCTCGACGATGTTTACGCATTGGCGATTTTCCCCACTTTGAGCCTTATTTTCGGCCAATTCCAGTGTACTGGTCGACAAAAATCATAAATATTTCGCTAGAACTCCATCTTTTCTATCGAATGAGTACAAGAAACCACCCATTTACCGATTTCAGCTATCCAATGCAGTGGTCAGTATTTAGCAATTTTGCCAATTTCACACAAATTTCAAAAGATGCCAATTTCCAAATAAATTTCCCCAAAATCAAACATTTCTGCTACTTTGAGCTCTATTTCAAGGTACTTTTCATTGTAAAACCAGTCAAAATCATCTCAATTTCTGTAATATGTCTTCCATTCTATAAAATGAGACCAGGAAAACTAGAATACAACAATAAATACCATACGAAAATACAGTGCAAAGTCGCTGTTTTAATCCAAAAACAGTTTTTTTTCTCATTACACAGTGTGCTGCAGGATTTTTTTTTATACTGCGCACACTGACCACATAGACCCATTCTTTCATATTAGGCCTACCAGCTTTCACCAGATTTGAGGGCGCTAGAATTTAGGCGTACAAATACGTCAAAAACCCTGGTGCGTAAGCCGTACTAGTACGTCTGAAACCCTGAAAGGGTTAATGAAGCTTAAATATTCGTGACTTAGTAATGTTAGTCAGAGAAGTTTGCTTGGTTGCTTAGGGCATGGTAATTGACCCATTCATTGTCTGTCCTGTAATACTACACCAAAATTCTAGCGGCTTCCAATCTTACAGGAGAAATCTGGTAGGCAGACATGTGAAAGAATGGGTCTGAGTGGCCAGTGTGCACAGTATACAAAAAATCCTGCAGCACATAGTGCTTAATGAGGAAAAAAACAACAGTGTTTTTGGTTTAAAACAGCAACTTTGTGGTGTATTTTCGTATAGTATTTACACTTGTATTCTCATTTTCTTGGTCTCGTTTGGTAGAATGGAACATATATTACAGAAATAGAGATGATTTTGAATGGTTTATGGACTAAAGGTATCTTGAAATTGAGCTCACAGTAACGGAAATATTAAATTTTTGTCAATGTTCAAGAGTAAACAAAAATCACATCACGCATCCAATACATGCCAACTGGTGGGTCTAATATGCTTTCCCAAATGCGTTGATATTATTTATACCATTTTTACAATAATGCAGTAGTATGCATAACAAGTATAATATTAGAGGTGCCTGGAAATATGACTAATGAACAGAGAAAATGTTAATTTAGTGCTAGGAATGTTTGCATTGTTAATTCTGGACCGTATTTTGAATCTGGCCTTCCTCAAAATGTGTATGAAATTGGCCACATTACCAGTTTCTGATCACTTTATTGGGTAGTTTAAATCAGTAAATGGATGTTTTTTTTTTTTTTACTCAGTCAATAGAACAAAAGGAGTTCTAGTGAAATAGCTATGAGTTTGGTTGACTGGAACAATGGAATTGGCCAAAAATAGGGCTCAAAGTGGGTGAAGTTGTCGATGCATAAATATTGCCGAGACTGCTACCTTTGCAAGAGCATAATTAAATAAGTTTTTCATCAAATTTTGTACTTTTGGTTTCATTACCATCCAGAATTTTTTATTTCTTCAATACCGAGAGCAAGTTTGTGAGCAGGGGTCTTGATAGTGAAAGAGTTAAGAGCAAATCCTTGATATAATGCTATAATAGAAGTGGGTGGGTGGCTGGTAATGACAGTTGTAGTGGATAGAGATGAGGTTTTTGTTATGATTGTACATAACATAAGAACATAAGAAAGGAGGAACACTGCAGCAGGCCTGTTGGCCCATACTAGGCAGGTCCTTTACAATTCATCCCACTAACAAACATTTGACCAACCCAATTTTCAATGCCACCCAAGAAACAAGCTCCGATGTGCAAGTCCCACTCAAATCCAACCCCTCCCACTCATGTACTTATCCAACCTAAATTTGATAAGACAACTTTGTCTATTGTTCCCAAATCAATTGATCCAGTAGACTGTATTCTGTATTTTCAAAGTTGGTTAAATTGGGGTTCATTAATTCTAATGTTTTTTGTATTACAATTAGGAATGGTAAAAAAAATAGGTTGTGTGTCTGTACAATAGAATAGATAGATGAGGGGGGGGGGAAGTAGGTGGTGTATTGAGGCATCTGTGGAAAGAAGGAAGTTGGCTGTGGAGGGAAAAAATAATGTACCCTGAATATGATGGTACCATCACTTGTATGGGTTAGTGGCATGGCCTTAAGCACTACAGTGACATCTCCTTTGTTAGAGGCAGTTGGGATGTCATGTTTTAGAGCAATGTGTGGTGTGAATATTATGTAAAGGATAAACAGAAGAATGGATGGTACTCAGACTGTTTCTAATATGTAGCAGGTGTAATTTTGTGCCCCTGAGCCAAGAAGCTTAATATTTTGTGTCCCTGAGCTTGTAAGTTTCATGGTACAGTGTTAGGTTTGCTATATATCAGGACCATGGTTTGAATCCATGTCCCTTTTTCTTTTTTTTTTTTTCCCATCAAGTCATTACAACTTATCCTAAGTGTATTATGCAGAGAATTTGGAGTGTAGAAATCAGAAGATGGTGTGGGTTTACCAGAGGTATAATTCAGAATGCTGATGCAGGGTTGTTGAGCATGCAAATTGGGTGTTCTATACACATACTTTTCCTGATCCTCTTCCTGATTCCTCTGCAGACGACATATTACATCTGTCTCCTCCTTACTCTCTGCAGCCTCGCTTGTCATACCCCCAGACCTTGGGCAAACATTTACAGAAGTGTGTGTGTCCCTTAATGTTCTCCTATGCTCTTGCAGTTAGTGGCATTGCTACTATAAATTAGTCTCTAGCTTTATAAAGAAGAGAACACACACGTTGCATTATATGAGCATGAGAACACACACATTAGATCAGCAAGTAAATGAACTTGTTGGATTCCTTACATGGCCACTGTAAATGTCAATACCTGTGTGCACAGTCTGGATACAATTACAATAGCAGACGAACGTGCTCCTGTCATTACAGTTGCTGACAAAATGTAGCATACCCTGTTGATACTCCAAAGCAAATGGTAATCATTTTAAGAACACAAGAAAAGAGGAACACTGCAGTAGGCCTGTTGGCCCATACTAGGCAGGTCCTTTACAGTCCTTCCCACTAACAAAATATTTGCCCAACCCAATTTTCAATGCTAGATGATTCTATTTACTCATTTTGCAAGTCCCACTCAAATCCAACCCCTCACTCATGTATTTATCTAACCTAAATTTGAAACTACCCAACATTTTAGCTTCAATAACCCTACTAGGCAGACTGTTCCACTCATCAACTACCCTATTTCCAAACCAATACTTTCCTATATCCTTTCAAAATCTAAATTTATCTAATTTGAATCCATTATTGCGGGTTCTTTCTTGGAGAGATATCCTCGAAACCTTATTTATATCCCCTTTATTAATACCCATCTTCCACTTGTACACTTCGATCATGTCTCATCTCATTCTTCGTCTTACAAGTGAATGTAATTTAAAGGACTTCAGTCTTTCTTCATACGGAAGATTTCTAATGCTATGAATTAATTTTGTCATTCTTCGCTGAATGTTTTCAAACGAATTTATATCCATTCTGTAATATGGAGACCAGAACTGAGCTGCATAATCTAGGTGAGGCCTTACTAATGATGCATAAAGCTATAGTATAACCTCTGGACTTCTGTTGCTTACACTTCTTGATATAAATCCCAGTAATCTGTTTGCCTTATTACGTACGCTTAGGCATGGCTGTCTTGGTTTAAGGTTGCTGCTTACCATAACCCCCAAGTCCTTCTCGCAATCTTTATGGTACTTTTCATTGTAAAACCAGTCAAAATCATCTCAATTTCTGTAATATGTCTTCCATTCTATAAAATGAGACCAGGAAAACTAGAATACAACAATAAATACCATACGAAAATACAGTGCAAAGTCGCTGTTTTAATCCAAAAACACGGTCAAAGTTTTTTTTCTCATTATGCACTGTGTGCTGCAGGATTTTTTTTATACTGCACACACTGACCACATAGACCCATTCTTTCATATGTAGGTCTACCATCTTTCTCTCACTAGATTTGAGGGCGCTAGAATTTAGGCGTACTAGTACGTCAAAAACCCTGGTGTGTAAGCCGTTCTAGTATGGCCGAAACCCTGAAAGGGTTAACAGTGTTGCAAGTAAGTTAAGCGATTAAGGGATAGAAAAACTGGATGAAAATAACTCTCCAATGTTGGTGGTGGTGGTGGTAGTATAGGGCCACTGAACATATGCTGCCCTGCTCTCTTCTACCACCCGAAACCTCTGCCAGCATCTCCTCCATCAAACTAACTAATTAAACTAACATCTCCAAAGTAAGTGTAAATATTTCTTATTTATAAATTAATTTGTAAATATTTCTTATTTTTAAATTAAAATGTACATAAATATTTCTTATTTATTAATTACATACATTGTGAATAGTGGTGGTGGCTTCTGCTTCCACCTCCACCACCATTAATATATACAGCTTCTCTCACTGACCCTTATAAACCCAACAACAACACTTCCACCACTTACTCCTCACATACATTTTGACATATTTTATTCATTCTAGAGTATATATCATGTTTCTATGTTATTAATATTATGTCATATTAGATGAATCATGATAGATAAATAAGCAGTAGAGATTATATTAGCATCATATTGAAGCATAATAAACTTGCCTCCCTCTCCCCTCCTACCTGTCTTCCATACACCAAGAGCCAATAAAGGTAAGTGTGATGTTAAATGTTCATTTATCCATTTTATTAGTGCTTTATATTTATTTGTCATTGTTTTCTGTATGTAAATCTATATTTAATCTTTAAAAAAAAAATTTTTTTTGTTAATACTTTTGGGTGTCTGAAACCGATTAATTGGATTTTCATTATTTCTTATGGGGAAAATGGATTCGCCAATCGTGAATTTCACCATATGGCAGTCTCTCTGGAACAGATTAATCATGAAACTCGGGGGTCCACTGGAACATAATGGAGGTTCTGATCAGCAAAGTCCATCCTCTAAAATAGTATTTGGAAGGGTGCTAGCAAGACGGTTTTTTTCTAAAGAAATAAATTCTAAAATCAAAGAGAAAGTGTGAATGAGGATAGACAGAACAGGAGAAATGAATGATAAAAAAGACTGTGGCAGTAATATAGGAGATGAACATATTACAGCAGGGCACAAGCAGCAACAGTTGTATATTCATGGAAAGCACTGAGCTTGAATGGGTTATTAATCACTGCAGAAGCAGTGACAGACTCAGAGAACAGACACTAGAGTATTCCACCAAAAAGGATGGGACAGACTCTCAGGATTTGGCAGGATATAAAGACAAGTAACCCACCCTGTGAGCATCATGATAGCGGGCAGGGAACTATCTTTCTCAATTGTAGTGATTGTGGAAGCTTTTCTAGCACTTGGCTAGGAATTTTGATTTGTAATAGTGTCAGGGTCTGATATTTAAAATTTTACTCCATAGGGCAAGAAAATTACTCTAAAAAAAAAACCCTATCCTTAATTTCAGGGCAATCCTCCCTCCAATGGAGACTCCACACATACATGTTCCTGTATTATAGACCAAATTTTTACTGGTGGACTTCAGTCTGATGTTGTGTGTCAGGCATGCAAGTGAGTAGAGTGGTTTGGTTTGCTAGCTGTAGGCGTTCCTCATCCCTTCAAGGAAATTGCCTTGAAGCTGCTGATTGACTTTTGATATAAGGAATTAGATCTACCTTATGCCCATGGAGCTGTGAGACTCAAGGGTTTAACACTTCCCCATGAATATAATAATAGTATAATGTTCTTGGGTTTATTGTAGTGTTAAGATACATTTTTGGTTGCTTATCTCACTAGCAAATCAACTTTGTCATTTAATTTTTGTCTTTAGTCTTCTCTGAGTAAATGTATTACAACTTTTGAGGCTTGTGTAGTATTCAGTAGCCTCAAATAAAGTAAATTTAATTTTAATTACTGCAAAAATATTATGATTATATATCTGCCAGAGTTCAGATTGTTTTATTAGGGAGTGTAGATGTCTCCGATATCAGGTATTATTGATTTTCAGTGGAGTCTCAACTACAATAGACCCATTTTGGGATATTTCGCTGGACCTGGGACCATGTCCCTATGGCACCAGCAAAGCCGATAAAACAGTTCCCACTTCTCTTGCTGACTGCTTAGATCGGTTTACTCGACCAGAGCATTTAGGTAAGTTTTTTGAACAGGATTATTGAATTATATGTTCATAACCAATTTCCTTCATATGAATTTGTATACATATACATGTACTGATAAAACTTTCTATAATTATTTTTGCTGTTTATAATTTTGTGTACAGTACTCATTATTAATGTATGCCGGCTCTCTCCTCTAAGACCACAACCACATAATAGGTTGTCCCTTGTGCTTTAGGACGTCTTTCAATCATCTAGGAAGTAATTAACACGCATGCTTCAGGTTTTTGTGGGGCAAATTTTCCCCGTGACTCACGGCTGGTATCTTCCAGCTGTGTGAATGGGTTGATATCCTTCCCATAATAGATCTCTCAATCACAGCCCGGAGGTTCTTAGTGGAGTTTGTCTGGGTAATTTCCTGGCCAGTCATCAAAGAAGGGTACCCCATAGTCAAGAAGCCACTGAACAGCATATTTCACTATGTGGCAAGGAGCACTTTCTTACATAAAAATCATTGAACTGCACTGAAAGATTTGGGCAAATGATCACAACAATTCTAGATATGTTATTTCAAATAACTTTAGTGGTGACATTTTTCTAGGCTTCCTTGGATATGCTTTTGGTGTGGGCGTGTTACCATCACTATCATCAAAGAATGGACACAACCAGATCCTCACTGAATGCTCACACACATTGATGGCTTCTACTATTTCTTCTGTTTGAAGGCCTGCTTTGTGTAATCCAGTGGTCTGTGCAATTGTCTCTTGTGTCAGTGACTTACTCCTTCCCATATTTATTTGTCAGTAGCCATAAATGCCTTACAAACTCAGCCCTCAGGACCACACAATACAGGCAGACCACAGACAGAATATCAACATCACAAGCCTAGAAGGCATATAGGATGTAGCCAGTAGCCTCAGGAAATCCAAAGACTGCCCACTACAAATTGTGACATTGGTATAATTTTTCATCTTCCCAAAAACCTAATAGGGTAAGGTATTAATTAATGATGAGCTTTGTATGTGTGTTTACCTGTATGTGATTGCAGCTATCAGATCCTAGCTCCTGGCCCCACCCATCAACTTGCTGCTTGACAGACTCATTCCCATCTAGCCTTGTGGGCCTTATCATACCTACTTTTAAAACTGTGGAATCTGCCTCCACCACTTAAGATTATTCCACTTCCCAACCACTCTGAGACCAATGAATGACTTCCTGACATCCATATGGTTCATCTGTGTCTTAAACTCCAGCTGTGTCCCTGAGTACCTGTTTCTCGCCTCTCAGGGTTTGTCCCTGTCTATCCTATCAATTCCTCTAAGTATTTTGTATATCTTCCCTGGTTATTAGATTTAATTTCATTACCCTTTTCTCATAGGTCATATCCCTTAGCTCTGGAACAAGTCTCCTTGCATACTTCTGCACTCTGTTCATTTACCTAACATTCTTTTACAGTAGCGGGTTTTATATTGTTGTGTACTCCAAGATGTGGCTGGCATTTATTATATAAATGGCTCAGAATAACTTTGAGACTTGCCAGATGATCATTGGCTGCAGTGGTTATTCAGCTGATGTGAGCCTTTGGTCATATAGTAGGCACTAAGGTTACTCCTAGGTTTTTCTCTTGAGATGTGTAACCTGTCCCTGAGTCTGTGCTCAGTATCCAGTCTTCTGGTCCCCTTTTCCCAATCTTCATAACCTTGCATTTGCAGTTTATCCAGATCATTTTGCAGCTTTTCTCTGCCTTCATCTGTTTTTATTCTCCTGTTTAGTTTACATCATCAGCACAAAGATGCACCTGACTCAGTTCCATTTAGTATGTCATTCACATGAACCAGAAACAGTATTGGTTCTAGTTCCAATGCTTGCAGAATCGCACTTGTTGTTCTTCCACCATTGTGACATCTCTTCTCAGACAATCACTTTTCTTCCTCACCCTAAGGTACTCTTTGCACCGGTGCAAGTACATTCCCTGTTATTCCTGCCTGCACTTCCAGTCTTTAGCAGGGTGCAGAATTAAATGCCTTCTTACAGTCTAAGGCAATGCAATCGATCCTTTGCTCTCTGTTGTTTCATTTCTATTACCTTGTCATAGAATTCTAACAGATTGGTAAGACAAGATTTGTCACTTCTGTACTTGTGGTGGTTATTGTTTATAAAACTACTTCTCATCAAATGCTCTGTTTCTCCTGATTTCCTTCATTACCTTCCCTGGTATGCATGTTATTGAAACAGGCCTGTAGCTCAATGCTTCCCATCTGTTTCCTTTCTTAAAGTCCCCATTATATTTGTGGAATTTCTCAAATTAAGTGATATTATGCTGTAGATTCTTGCAGTTGGCAAATGTAGCCATGCAACCCATAAAAAATATGTGAAGAAACTCCCCCTCTTTTTTCTGTTGATGTGCAAAGTTTTATTAATCACATTCTTAACCCTTTGACTGTTTTGGTCGTATATATACGTCTTACGAGTTAATGTGTTTGACGTATGTATACTCAAAAATTCTAGCGATTTCAAATCAAGCAGGAGAAAGTTGGTAGGCCTAAATGTGAGAGGATGGGTCTGTGTGGTAAGTGTTTGCAGTATAAAAAAAATCCTGCAGCATGCAGTGCATAATGAGAAAAAAACTCCAACTGTGTTTTTGGATTAAAATGCCGACTTTGAGGTGTATTTTCGTATAGTATTTATGATTGTATTCTTGTTTTCTTGGTCTCATTTGATAGAATGGAAAACATGTTATAGAAATAGAAGTGATTTGATTGATTTTACTATGAAAAGGATCTTGAAATGGAGCTCAAAGTGGCAGAAATGTTCGATTTTTGTGGATGTTCAAAGAGTAAACAAATGACGTCATTGTCCAATAAATGTCCAACTGGCCATTCTGATATGCAGTCTTCAGTGGGTTGACATTATTTATACAATTATTACAATATTGCAGTAGTCTGGATATCAGTAAATCTTCTATTTTTTGTGTGAATAAAAATTCAAAATAGAAAGCAAGAGGATTATAACAGGGGCCTGGAGACATGACTGATGAACAGAGAAAATGTTATTTTAGTGCCAGGAATGTCTGCGTTGTTCATTCTGGACCCTATTTTGAAATTGACATATTTTTTAATTTGCATGAAATTGGCCAAATTGCCAATTTCTGACCACTTTATTGGGTGGTTGAAATCAATAAATGGGCGGTTTCCTGTACTCAGTCGATAGAACGAATGGAGTTCCAGCGAAATAGCTATGAGTTTAGTCGATTGGAAAAACGAAATTGGTCCAAAGTAGGGCTTAAATTGGGCAAAATTGCCGATGCATAAATATCATGACCGCTAACTCTGCGAGAGCATAATTCCATAAGTTTTCCATCAGATTTTGTGCTTTTGGTGCCATTACCATCAGGGAAGGTTCTCTATCATTTCATAAGAAAAAATACATTTTTTTTTTTTTTTTTCAAAGATTTTGTGATACCAGAAGACACCTCAGAATATGTGGTTGCAACAGTCAAAGGGTTAAAAGGGTGTTGGTGTTGCAGTTTTTTAACTGTAGTGTAGGCATGCCTCTGTCAAGGCAGTGATGGAGTAAATGATGAAAGTGTTTCTTCTTTTTTGGGTCACCACCCTGCCTTGGTGGGAAATGGCCAAAGTGTTAATAAAAAAAAATAAGAAATTATCACTAGTGGTAGTATAAATTATTAATAGAGCAGTTTACAGCTTTTACAGCCTCCACGTGCCGCTGTCTCCACTATAACTGGAAACATCTCAAAATTTCAAGTGTTTTAAAGTTTGTATGTATGTATGTATGTGGTGTAAATATTATGCAGAAAATTCGGAGTGTGGAAATTAGGAGAAGGTGTGAAGTTAATAAAGCATTAGTCAGAGGGCAGAAGAGGGGTTGTTGAGGTGGTTTGGTCATTTAGAGAGAATGGATCAAAGTAGAATGACATGGAAAGCATATAAATCTATAGGGGAAGGAAGGAGGGGTAGGGGTCGTCCTCGAAAGGGTTGGAAAGAGGGGGTAAAGGAGGTTTTGTAGGCGAGGGGCTTGGACTTCCAGCAAGCTTGCATGAGCGTGTTAGATAGGAGTGAATGGAGACGAATGATACTTGGGACCTGACGATCTGTTGGAGTGTGAGCAGGGTAATATTTAGTGAAGGGATTCAGGGAAATCGGTTATTTTCATATAGTCGGACTTGAGTCCTGGAAATGGGGAGTACAATGTCTGCACTTCAAAGGAGGGGTTTGGGATATTGGCAGTTTGGAGGGATGTGTTGTGTATCTTTATACGTATATGCTTCTAAGCTGTTGTATTCTGAGCACCTCTGCAAAAACAGTGATTATGTGTGAGTGAGGTGAAAGTGTTGAATGAAGAAAGTATTTTCTTTTTTGGGATTTTCTTTCTTTTTTGGGATTTTCTTTCTTTTTTGGGTCACCCTGCCTCGGTGGAAGACGGCCGACTTGTTGAAAAAAAAAAAAAAGTGTGTGTGTGTGTGTGTGTGTATATATATATATATATATATATATATATATATATATATATATATATATATATATTTTTTTTTTTTTTTTTTTTTTTCAACAAGTCGGCCGTCTCCCACCGAGGCAGGGTGACCCAAAAAAGAAAGAAAATCCCCAAAAAGAAAATACTTTCATCATCATTCAACACTCACCACACTCGCACATTATCACTGTTTTTGCAGAGGTGCTCAGAATACAACAGTCTAGAAGCATACACATATAAAGATACACAAACATATCCCTCCAAACTGCCAATATCCCAAAACCCCTCCTTTAAAGTGCAGGCATTGTACTTCCCATTTCCAGGACTCAAGTCCGACTATATGAAAATAACCGGTTTCCCTGAATCCCTTCACTAAATATTACCCTGCTCACACTCCAACAGATCGTCAGGTCCCAAGTACCATTCGTCTCCATTCACTCCTATCTAACACGCTCACGCACGCTTGCTGGAAGTCCAAGCCCCTCGCCCACAAAACCTCCTTCACCCCCTCTTTCCAACCCTTTCGAGGACGACCCCTACCCCGCCTTCCTTCCCCTATAGATTTATATGCTTTCCATGTCATTCTACTTTGATCCATTCTCTCTAAATGACCAAACCACCTCAACAACCTCTCTTCTGCCCTCTGACTAATACTTTTATTAACTCCACACCTTCTCCTAATTTCCACACTCCGAATTTTCTGCATAATATTTACACCACACATTGCCCTTAAACAGGACATCTCCACTGCCTCCAACCGTCTCCTCGCTGCTGCATTTACCACCCAAGCTTCACACCCATATAAGAGTGTTGGTACTACTATACTTTCATACATTCCCTTCTTTGCCTCCATAGATAACGTTTTTTGACTCCACATATACCTCAACGCACCACTCACCTTTTTTCCCTCATCAATTCTATGATTAACCTCATCCTTCATAAATCCATCCGCCGACACGTCAACTCCCAAGTATCTGAAAACATTCACTTCTTCCATACTCCTCCTCCCCAATTTGATATCCAATTTTTCTTTATCTAAATCATTTGACACCCTCATCACCTTACTCTTTTCTATGTTCACTTTCAACTTTCTACCTTTACACACATTCCCAAACTCATCCACTAACCTTTGCAATTTTTCTTTAGAATCTCCCATAAGCACAGTATCATCAGCAAAAAGTAACTGTGTCAATTCCCATTTTGAATTTGATTCCCCATAATTTAATCCCACCCCTCTCCCAAACACCCTAGCATTTACTTCCTTAACAACCCCATCTATAAATATATTAAACAACCATGGTGACATTACACATCCCTGTCTAAGACCTACTTTTACCGGGAAATAGTCTCCCTCTCTTCTACACACCCTAACCTGAGCCTCACTATCTTCATAAAAACTCTTTACAGCATTTAATAACTTACCACCTATTCCATATACTTGCAACATCTGCCACATTGCTCCTCTATCCACTCTATCATATGCCTTTTCTAAATCCATAAATGCAATAAAAACTTCCCTATCTTTATCTAAATACTGTTCACATATATGCTTCAATGTAAACACCTGATCTACACATCCCCTACCCACTCTGAAACCTCCTTGCTCATCCGCAATCCTACATTCTGTCTTACCTCTAATTCTTTCAATTATAACCCTACCGTACACTTTTCCTGGTATACTCACTAAGCTTATTCCTCTATAATTTTTACAGTCTCTTTTGTCCCCTTTCCCTTTATATAAAGGGACTATGCATGCTCTCTGCCAATCCCTAGGTACCTTCCCCTCTTTCATACATTTATTAAACAAAAGTACCAACCACTCCAACACTATATCCCCCCCTGCTTTTAACATTTCTGTCATGATCCCATCAGTTCCAGCTGCTTTACCCCCTTTCATTTTACGTAATGCCTCACGTACCTCCCCCACACTTACATTCTGCTCTTCTTCACTCCTAAAAGATGGTATACCTCCCTGACCAGTGCATGAAATTACTGCCTCTGTTTCTTCCTTAACATTTAAAAGTTCCTCAAAATATTCTCGCCATCTACCCAATACCTCCATCTCCCCATCTACTAACACCCCTACTCTGTTTTTAACTGACAAATCCATATTTTCCCTAGGCTTTCTTAACTTGTTTAACTCACTCCAAAATTTTTTCTTATTTTCATTAAAATTTCTTGACAGTGCCTCTCCCACTCTATCATCTGCTCTCCTTTTGCACTCTCTCACCACTCTCTTTACCTTTCATACATTTATTAAACAAAAATACCAACCACTCCAACACTATGTACCCCCCTACAATAGGCCCTCATCTTACACAGACACCACATGCACCTTTTTTTGTAATTGCCAATAAAAAAAAAGAGCAGGATATTTTGTAAATTCCTATTTATTGGCTCACTGGATATGATATCCAGACTTTTGAAGTGTCCTGACAGGCCTTGTTCCCAAAACTGTTCAGATAATAGGTAGATGACTACTGTGTACAATAGTAATTATTAGATATTAGCTTTAATTTGATTGATGATGCTATCTCATTTCATATGTAAAGCATTTTATAAATTAATCATTTTTTCTGTGTATATTTGTAGGTAGCAGTGCAAAAATTAAATGTAGTGGATGTCAAAGCTACCAAGAATCAACAAAACAGCTTACTATGAAGAAACTTCCTATAGTATGTAGTTTTCATCTAAAGGTGAGTGTTTTATTGTATGTCTGGTGGATGATGAAGAGATTGATAGTGAATGTGTGTCCTTTTTTGGGTCACCCTACCTTGGTGAGAGACGGTATGTTACAGTAGATGAAGCCATTTTATTTACTTCTTAGAGGCAGTGGGTCGCTATATCTTACATTGAGATGAACCCCACCTTCTCCTTTATACAAAGGAACTATGCACGCTCTCTGCCAATCCCTTGGTACCTTCCCCCCTTTCATACATTTGTTGACCAAAAGTACCAACCACTCCAAAAAATTTTCCCATGGTTTTAGCATTTCTGTCTATATCCTATTAATCCCGTCTGTTTTACCCCCTTTTATTTTACCTACTGCCTCACCCACCTCACCCCCACACATCTGGCTCTTCCTCACTCCTAAAAAAGATGTTATACCCTGCCATCCCTTCCTAATGCCTATGATCAGTCTTCCTCTCTCCATCAACATTTAACAGCTCAAAAAAAATTTCTTCCATTTTCCTAATTGTCTTCATCAGATTAATAAATATGTAGATAGATTCAGAAATTTTTTGGTTTCCTCTTTTTTCAATATGTAAGCCTCATTGGAGTACCTGTAATTAGTAATGAGTAATGACATTGACATCTCAGAGAAATTAAGTTTATTTAATATTTTTCCTACCTGGGTTATTTAACACTTATTTAACAATAAGCATTTCCTTGTATATTAAACATTAACATAATTTTAAAAATAAAATATTGAAAAGGCCAAACATTTTGGTATCCCATCCCTAACTCAAGCCTTGTATACCCCTTTCCCCTTACTCCAACCATTCCTAGAATTACTCCTTCCTCTTCTGCCTTCAACCCCAGATTTATGTAACCTCTTTACCATTCTATCCCTCTCCATCCTCTTTAAATGCCCAAACCACCTCAACAGCTCCTCAGTCCTTTGAATTATATAATTGGTAACCCCATTCTGTCTTCTAATTTTTATGCTCCGAATTCTCTGCATAATATGTATTCACTCCATTCATTGCTCTCAGAAATGACATCTCCACTTTGCTGCAGTGTAAAAGTTTTGGTACCACTATACTTTGGTATATTTTAAATTTTTAACTCCATGGCTAAACTTTTCCTTAGATTTAGCCACAACACACCATACTACTTTCTTTTTGCCATTGTATGGTTCACCTCATCTTTTATAGACCGATCTTCTGTTTTTTTTTTTTTTTAACAAGTCGGCCGTCTCCCACCGAGGCAGGGTGATGTCTACTTCAAAATATCTAAGTACATCCACTTCCTCTACACTCCTTCCCTCCAATCTGATATTTAGTTTTTTTATTGCAAAGACTTTCTTCTTATATTTACCATTTTGTTATGTTCACTTTTAATTTCCATCTTTTTATGCAACCTTCCAAATTTGTCCACCAACATTTACAACTTATCTCCAAACTGTCCCAAAATAATGTTATTTGTCAATTTTGGTGATGTGGAGTGCTAGTAAATGGGGTATTTATGTACATTCAGTATTCACATAAGTACACTTTATGCAACTTGTTTGGCTTTTCTTTGAAAGTATGTCTAATTAGTGAAAACTTCCATTTTTTCAGAGATTTGAACATAGCAACAGATTACACAAGAAAATATCCACCTTCATCTCCTTTCCTGAACATTTGGACATGACTCCATTTATGTCTAACAGAAGAAACAATAATAACAACCATAATGGTGTCACAACTCATCCAACTGATATTAATAATAGGTAAGCACATACTTCCAGCAAGCGTGCGTGAGCGTGTTAGATAGGAGTGAATGGAGACGAATGGTACTTGGGACCTGACGATCTGTTGGAGTGTGAGCAGGGTAATATTTAGTGAAGGGAGTGAGTTAAACAAGTTAAGAAAGCCTAGGGAAAATATGGATTTGTCAGTTAAAAACAGAGTAGGGGAGTTAGTAGATGGGGAGATGGAGGTATTGGGTAGATGGCGAGAATATTTTGAGGAACTTTTAAATGTTAAGGAAGAAACAGAGGCAGTAATTTCATGCACTGGTCAGGGAGGTATACCATCTTTTAGGAGTGAAGAAGAGCAGAATGTAAGTGTGGGGGAGGTACGTGAGGCATTACGTAAAATGAAAGGGGGTAAAGCAGCTGGAACTGATGGGATCATGACAGAAATGTTAAAAGCAGGGGGGGATATAGTGTTGGAGTGGTTGGTACTTTTGTTTAATAAATGTATGAAAGAGGGGAAGGTACCTAGGGATTGGCAGAGAGCATGTATAGTCCCTTTATATAAAGGGAAAGGGGACAAAAGAGACTGTAAAAATTATAGAGGAATAAGCTTACTGAGTATACCAGGAAAAGTGTACGGTAGGGTTATAATTGAAAGAATTAGAGGTAAGACAGAATGTAGGATTGCGGATGAGCAAGGAGGTTTTAGAGTGGGAATGTGTAGATCAGGTGTTTACATTGAAGCATATATGTACTTGGGACCTGACGATCTGTTGGAGTGTGAGCAGGGTAATATTTAGTGAAGGGATTCAGGGAAACCGGTTATTTTCATATAGCCGGACTTGAGTCCTGGAAATGGGAGGTACAGTGCCTGCACTTTAAAGGAGGGGTTTGGGATATTGGCAGTTTGGAGGGATGGATATGTTGTGTATCTTTATACGTATATGCTTCTAAACTGTTGTATTCTGATCACCTCTGCAAAAACAGTGATAATGTGTGAGTGTGGTGAAAGTGTTGAATGATGATGAAAGTATTTTCTTTTGGGGGATTTTCTTTTTTGGGTCACCCTGCCTCGGTGGGAGACGTCCGACTTGTTTAAAAAAAAAAAAAAAAAGCACATACTTAGTACTAATGTATATGCAGTATTAATGTAATGATTACAGTATTAGTGTAATAATTACAGTATTAATGTAAGTAGCACGTGAGGGTGAGAGGTCGTCCAAAGGGTACGACTGATGCCGAGATTCATAAGGTTCATTGAGTATTTTTCAAGATTATTAGAATTACAGTTATAAGTTAAAAGACACAAGTTGCAGAACAAATGTATGTTAGTACAATGTTTTGCTCTTTTGTAGTGTTTAATCAAAAGTAAAGTGACATCACATGAAATAATTTATTGCAGCTTGCCTCGATTGTAAGGACAAAGGCGATATCCCATTTTGTTGGAAGGTTACAATTGTTGCCTTTTTTTTTTTTTTTTTTTTTTTAACTTGCATAATGTACTGGGTCAACTAATTTGGAAATGAACAAATTTTGTTGGTACACACTTGTCTGATATTGTTATGATCACTGCAAAGCAATCTAGCCTCTATCCCTATTGCTAGTCACTTGCTTGTTCCCCAGTTAGTCCATTAACTGGTTCAAGGAGGTTGGTGCCGTAGTGCTATGGCTTTGGACTTTGGGTTGGTGTCATAGAACTACATGATGAGCTTGGCTCATTCAGAATGTTAGCAGTAAAAAAAAAATTTCATAGACATGAGAGAATGGGTCTATGTGGTTAAGTATGCGCCACATAAAAAAACCCTGCCCCACGCTTTGCATAATGTGGTTTAACCCTTACACTGTCCAAACGTAGATCTATGTTTTTTCAACATTTGAAAGTATGTAAAAAAAGTAATCTTTTTTTTGTTTTACATTTGAAAACATAAAAAAAAACTTTGATCTGCTTTTTTTTATTTGAAAATAGTATGTAAAAAAAAAACGTAGATCTGCTTTTGGAGCACTACGCATGTGAACGTAGATCTGCTTGGAAAGTTTAAGGGTTAAATTGGCAATTTTGCAATTTATTTTTGTATGGTTTTTATGGTTGTATTGTTGGTTTCTTGGTTTCATTGATAGAATGGAAGATACATTACAGAAATAGATGATTTTGATTGGTTTCAGGACTGAAAGTAGATTGAAATTGAGTTCAAAGTAACTGAAATGTTAAATTTTTGCCAATATTACAGAGAACAAAAATTGTCACTCATCCAATGTGTGTCCAACTAGTCGGTCTAATATGCGTTCAGGAGTGTGCTGACATTATTACAATAATTATTACAATAATTCATTAGTCTGCATAACGGTAAATCTTCTATTTTTTGTGTGAATAAAAATTCAAAATGGAAAGAAGGCAAGGTATAGGAGAGGTCTGGGGAAGTAACTAATGAACAGAGGAAATGTTTTTTAGTGCCAGTTATGTCTACATTGTTTATTCTGGACCTTATTTATAAATTGGCAAGTTTTTAATTTTGCGTGAAATTGGCCAAATTACCGATTTCTGATCACTTTATTGGGTAGTTGAAATAGGTAAATGGCCATTTTTTTTGTACTCAGTAGACAGGAAGTAATACTAGTGAAATAGCTAGGAGTTTGGTCAGCTGGGACAATGGAATTTACTTACAGTAGGACTTGAAGTGGGCGAAATCGGTGGTGTGTAAATATCGTTGAAACCGCTAACTTTGTGAAAGTGTAATTCTGTAAGTTTTCCATCAATTTTCATGCTTTTGGTTTCATTACTTTCAGGAAAACGATTCTCTTATTTCATAAGACTTTTTTTTTTTTTTTTTTTTTTTATAATTTCCTTGACCATGAGAGCAATTCTTAGATCCAGGAATTCGACCCTGAAAGGGTTAAATCATGGCTCTACTGTACTAAATTTTTTTTAAATTGTTAGTTGGAAATTTATTGCTGAAAGACCCTTATTATTGTAGTATGAAAAGTACTGTACATGATTGTAGCTTTCAGATACATTCCCCTTGATAATTTTTTCTTATTTTTATTTTATTTTCAGATATTCTCTGTTTGCGGTAGTAAATCACGTAGGCAACTTAGATGCTGGTCACTATACAGCATATGTGCGTCAGCACCGTGACCAGTGGTACAAATGTGATGATCACATGATAACTCGAGCAACCATCCAGGATGTGCTTCAGAGTGAAGGGTCAGTACTATGTATGCTGTTTCCAGTGCAACTGTGTTTTGTGTAGTTCAGTGAAATGTAATTAGTGTATCAGGCACACTTGAGCCTTTAAGTTTGGAAGGCTTCCTTTTCCTTACTTGTGGGTTTCATTTATTCCAAGTTTTTAATGATGGACATCCCATGAATAATATCAATTAGTGTTTTTCTGGCTCAGTTGGTTTTGTTGTCAAACCTTGTTATGTTTTCTGAACATGGAATTTTGTGGTGCATAATTGTTTTTCAACAAAATTTGAATCCCTTTCCACCCCAAGGTGTCAAGAGTGACAATCCAATGGGTGCTGCTTGGCCAATAATGCTTTTAGTCATTTTCAGATGAGTAGTTTATTATATCATGATTAATAAGATGATTAAAAGTGTATGTAAATCTGGGGTGGGAGGAAGGAGTGCTAGAGGCCATTCAAGGAAGATTGAAGGGAGCGGGTAATGGGTGCAATGTTGAATGACCCAAGTGTGTTGGGCATTTGTTAATCAAGAGTTCTATATCGAAAAATAATTTAATCACCTTGTCACTGTTTTCAACATTTATGCACAGCTTGATAGCTGGTTTGGTTCTTGAGACCAAAAGTTTGATCTCCCTACGCCAGAAGAATGTGTGGTTTTTGAACAATGGCAGTGGAACCATCTTTGGAACTAATTATGGTGGAAAGGTAGCTGGTAAGAATAGTCATTTCCATCCCCTTTCCCTTATCTCGCAATTTTTTTTTTTTCTTGCCTAAGTGCAGGGGCCTCTGGGAGTGGTGCAACTCACCCCACAGGGTATTTGGCTGAATAATAACTCACAAAAGCTATCAACATAAATGGTGGGGTATTTTCCCTTTTCGTCTAAATTTGCCAATATTGACAGCAGACAACACAATAAATTATGAATAGGGATTGAGGAATGTGAAAGACTGAAAAGTTTTAATTGTCTTATGATTATGATTTATGTAGTATGAGAGTGAATTGATCATGACAGTAGCAAGTTCGTAATGATTGTGCAAATGTAATAATGCTAGAAATGGAATATATTTGTAAATACAGTAAAACTCCCTCCCTCTAATACTTTTTCATCATAACTTGGCAGGTGCCATCTGATCTCATAAGTGTAGAACAAGCATGTGAATGATAATTTGGCTAACTAATCAAATGTTTTTTAATTGCTGAGAAGTATTCATTCACAACTGCACTGATCTCTTTTTCTCTCTTTCAGATACCTCCTTTTTTATCACAAACAAATTCTAGAGTATGATTGAGTAAGTTGTATGTCAAAACCACTGGATATGAAAAACTTCAACCTCTGTAATCTCAGCTGACTTCTGAAAGTCTTCATTGCCATCCTGCTAACTTGGAGTGGAATGCAGGGAATGCATTTCATTATCCTGGCAACCATGAACAGATCCCGGCCAGTCTGCAAGTTGTGAATACAAATCTAAGATTGTCATATATGGAATGTCGCCCCATAGGAAAAAGAAATGCAGTAGGGCTGTACATTGAAGGCATCATAGATCCTGAAGAGGAAATTACTGCACTGAGGACTGAGCTGAATAGGTGATGGAGATTTCAGAACGCACTTTGTATTTGCCTCTTTCCCAGTTTGTACTTTACTTGCAGAGAGAGAGACCAAAGGCTCTAGCTTTTGAAGATAATCAGGGTGACAGAGTGTTTACTTTTTACTTTGTAACTGAGGAATTTTCACCGGTGTGGTGATGATTTCTTTCTTGATTTACGTCTTCCATGACTTAACAGAAGGTGTAGGGGTGTAAATTGGATCTAGTCCTTGGTATATAAATATTCCATTATGGTTCTGGAATGTAAATGCAAAAGGTTATCAGGTATTTCATGCTTTGTCAGGTGATAGTAATAACTTATTTTCATCACATTGAAAGTAAGGGTTAGAATGGTGTTGACAGTAGGTAAGATGATCTCTCTAGGATTATCCACTGTTGCTTAAGTTATGTACCATCAGTACATATCTCATTTGCAGTAGTGTTGGTATGTTGATCTATATATCAGTTTTAGGCATAACAGTTCAATAATGCTGTTTAGCTTGGTTGGGTAACTTAGTGGGATAAGGACACTTAGCATCCCATTTGGGTTAAAGGATCAGGAGCTATTGAAAAGTTATTCTTGGTGTGGTGAAAAAGTGTTATTAGTTTGACTGCTAAATTTACTATTTTCATGAAGACACTTCATAAATTCAAACTTTAATAATAAAAAAAAAAATCTGCTGACATTTGTTTGTATAAACCATTGAATAACTTTTGGTTTTGCCTCTGATGGTAAAAGTTTCATTGCACACATCAAACAGTATTATGGGCATTTTGTGTGTACAGTTTATTTGTCATGTCCATGTCAAAAGTATACATGTTCTTAATAATTGTGTTGAAAGACTACTTTAAACTACAGGTATTAAATGCCAAAGTATGAGAATTTGAGGCCATATCACACTGCTGTATTTTTTTCCAATCTTATGTACAACTTAAAATGTCATACAAAGGAATATCTTTAATAATATTAAGGATAATAACTAATATATGTAGCATGTTTAAATATGATCAGTATAGTTCAATTTAGTTGCACATAAGGTTAATAGTAAATATGGCCTTGCAATATGACCCTTAGAATGTCTTGTCACAGCAAGGTGCTCTAGCAGTGGCCTCCATGGTTGCATGTAAAGCGTTCAAAGGCATTAACATTGTCCCACCCCCTTGAGGCCATAAGTGAAGTACTGTTTGCAGTTGTAAGAGATCATTCATGCGTAAATGTCGGAAATAATAATTTCTGTTACCAGTGATTTGGAAGTCTGACACAGTTATGTAATGTTGCAAATATTGCGGTGAAGTAACTATGCAGGTACATTAAAGTCGGTCAATTGTATTTAGTTATATTTTGCCGATGATGAACCCTGCAATGTATCTAAGGGAACCTGCCGGCATCATTGCGTGCAATCCTCTAGAATTGTAAGTAGGCTTTTGTACTCTTTTTTGTAACTGCCTATGGTTAGATAATTATTTTTTTCTAATTGAAACATTTTTGCACAGAACAGATTTCAGACTGTTAGGTGCTTTGTCACACAATTATGTCTTAAGTGTGTCAATCAAATACAGTAAGTCATGGTAATTGTATTATGCCTGGAGTGTATGGATGTAGTTATTCACTTGAAAGTATGGTAATTCATCTAAATATCATCCCCATTCTTAACCTCATCATCAATACATTTTAAGAATATTGACTAGAATGATGTGTGTGAATGAAATTAAAACCACTGTATGGAAGGAGATGCAATAAGGGATTTATTACATTATAAATTTAAAGGTTAGTGGAATCCCATATTTGGCAAGTGACAAATCAGTAGGGCTTGGGTTTAAATAATTTAGATTATGACCCCTATTCATAATCTTTGTATAAAAGCTCATTATCTGTTTCTTATAAACATGCATGAGTTGAATACACTTTGTAATTTTTCTAAAAAAATTTAAATTTTTTATGCAACTTCTGTTAAGTAACTAATAAAAAAAATCAAATTCTTGCTGCATTTCACTGTGCAGTTATCAAGTAATAGTAATCATGAAGATAAAAATTCTGTAGTTCAAGGAACATGTCTTTATTGTAAATTTTATATGTATGGAGTTAAAGTTGGCAACACCTTATTATGCAATCTCACACTGTAGAATGCAGTCTTTTCCCAGGAAATATATTTTGCATTGGTCCTTGGCACATAATTCAATAACTGTTTTTAGCGAGTAGAATTCAGACAACTCAATTCAGATAATGAGAATGTACATTTCAAGAGCTGCAGATTACGATAATTTCCTGTTGATCTTTAATATTGGTAATATTCTTAATGTTTCATAAGACTTCAGTTTTGAAATGTTGATGTATGCAACAATTAATTTTGTGCTAGTTCAGCTGTGATGAAAGCATGTTGCAGTGAAGCAATTTGGGTATGTATTTGATACTGTAAATTGTTCAACTCTTTTAGTTTTAGTTAATGTCTATTAGAGGATTTTAAAACTCCCAGACTATTCAGACTCAAATAACTATTTTTAAAATGTATAAAACATTGTAACTTAGAAGTCTTTGATATTTATAGTCCATTTTCCATTTAAATTTACTCTTTGGTTAAAGATATAGATTTTTGGAATATCTTGCATAAATTGAATTAATTTGTTTTTCATTTAACATGGATGTAAATGCCAGAACAAAATGACTAGTGTAAAATGTGCAGTATTTATGTTTATACTGGACAGAGGAAATGAAGTATTGTTATTAATAGTGATTATAGTAATTAATAGTAAACTTAATATTGAATCATTAGATATTAAAGTTCAGCAGTATTTCTTACATGTTTTAAGAATATTAGATTTTTGGCTTCTGCTACAAGTGCATTTTGTTCATGCATTTCTTCAGAAGTATAATTGTGCCAGCTTGCTAAAATAAGCCCGAAGAAAATGACCCTTAGCAGGATTTACATATCATTTTAATAAATAACGAAGTCATATTGTGCACTGCATGCCAGTATTCTTTACCAGGAGATAGGGAGGGGGCCGAGTATGGATAATTAATTTTTGTCAAGTTGTGACTGTGGATGAATCTTGATTATATGCTTGTGTGCAATAAATGGTAATGTATAAAAGTATTCTATTCTAGACACAGATTCTCTAAAGATTCATATTGCTCTTTTCCACCCTCTTAAACAGAATTATGGATATTTCTGCATTTTCGACACCATTTTGCCAAGCATAACTGGATTTATTGCGAGTGATTTTGACCCACTTCAAATCCAGAGTAATGGGGAAACTTAGTGTGTGAATCTTTGTGAATCCGTGCTGATTCAGTTGAGTGAGAAGAACGAGTGCAGCCTTAACTTGTACCACCACCACGTGACCAGCCACTATCTGTGATAAATGCCAGGGCACACTGCCTGGTCCTCATGTCATGGCTCAGTCTCATTAAAATTAAGTCCGTCTACTTTAGTTTTATTAACTCTTCCACAATATTGTTGGCCTTTAATATCACTCTTTCAATTGAATATATAAAAAAAATCTCAGATTTTAAGAATGTAAGTACAATTATTTGTTTTTGCATTTAAATGACAATACTCATATGAAGCAAAATAGTATGTTTTGGTGTTTCTCTTGGGGAGAAAATACTAAGCATCCCTTTTTATTGTCTTCTGGTACAAAAGTATTCATAATTAATATACAAGTGAGCAATACAGTATAAGTATTATACAGTGGACCCCCGGTTAACGATATTTTTTTCACTCCAGAAGTATGTTCAGGTGCCAGTACTGACCGAATTTGTTCCCATAAGGAATATTGTGAAGTAGATTAGTCCATTTCAGACCCCCAAACATACACGTACAAACGCACTAACATAAATACACTTACATAATTGGTCACATTCGGAGGTGATCGTTATACGGGGGTCCACTGTATTGTCATCGGTCATCTATACCATCATCAGAGACTGGTTTAGGGATATGTTGTGTATCTTTATATGTATATGCTTCTAAACTGTTGTGTTCTGAGCACCTCTGCAAAAACAGTGATTATGTGTGAGTGAGGTGAAAGTGTTGAATGATGATGAAAGTATTTTCTTTTTGGGGATTTTCGTTTTTTTGGGTCACCCTGCCTCAGTGGTAGACGGCCGACTTGTTAAAAAAAAAAAAAATCCTAGGTGTGGAAATTTGTTAAGTGTTTTGACATTTGCTTTCAACAACAGATAATTTTAGGTGAAAAATTAATTTGATTGGAAAAGGTTGAGTTTTAACCTGAATTTGGAGATGCTGCTGGTCTCCAAGGGAACAATTGTTGGACAGTCCTGCCAAACTATTCACAATGTTAATCTTTATACTTACTTGCAAAAGCAAGGAAGTACGTTGCTGCCGCAGAATATTTGTAAGTGCTATTGTGTAGGATTGGTGGATGCTTTGGCTTCTGATGAGGGCCAGTAAAGCAAAATTTCCATGCAGGTCATCCTTGGGACTGTCACATGTTAGATGGTTGGGGGGTCTGATCTTTGGAATGTTAGAAAAGGAACATTGGGCTGACTAATTAAGGGGCTCAGGTGAAAAATCTGTGGATGTAAGAGCTTCTCCCAGTCCTAATTCCTCAGCCCTCTGGTGTCCCTGAACTTAATGGAAGTACAGTGACGCTATTATTATTTTTTTTTTTTTTTTTTTTTTTTTTTTTTAAATAATAGTGTCACTGTCCTTCCATTAAGTTCAGGGACACCAGAGGGCTGAGGAATTAGGACTGGGAGAAGCTCTTACATCCACAGATTTTTCACCTGAGCCCCTTAATTAGTCAGCCCAATGTTCCTTTTCTAGCATTCCAAAGATAAAAAAGAAGTGCTAAACCACAAGGGGAAGTACAGTGACATATTCCTGTTGTACTGTTTTTTGAGATATTGCCACCCTGGTTAATGTGTCTTCTGGTCCTCATTCCCAGATGTTTCTTCTCATTTACCTGAAAATGTCCTGCTGTTCTACAGTACCATTAGTCTAGCTTCAGCATAGACATTATTTTTTTCTGTTCCTGTCTTAGAATAATAGTACTGCTCTTGTGTATTTTCCATGCATGGATTTATAGATTATACTTCTAGTTTCCCCTTGATGCCAGTGAAGGGATCTTGATCCAAAAATTGGAGACTCCTTTGGATTGCATCCGATTACCTGTCATTCTCCAAGTGCTCTATGACCCTTGTGAGGTTAGTGCTACCCTTAGAATGTAATATACTGTTTTCCTCATGGAAACCTTGCCTACACTAGGGCTGTGGTCAGTTGGCTTCTCAAGGATGGTGTCTTTATATTGGTGATGGGATCTTGATCCAAGACTTCTCAAGGGAGGTTTCTTGACATGTAAGGGATTCTTGATCCCAAAGAATTAGACCTGACATCCCCTTTCTTGGATTGATGTTATTGCCTCACTTTGTCATATGGCATTATGGGTTTAGTACTCCTACCATGAATGTAACTAATAATTTTGTGGGGTTCCCTCTGAGTGCTCCTTCCTAGTGATGAACTAATATTGATCTGAAGATCGATATTTCGTTACCTAATTGTTTTTGGGAGATTCTGACGAGAAGTTGCAGAGGTTGGTGGACGAGTTTGGTAGGGTATGTAAAAGAAGAAAATTAAAAGTGAATATAAAAAAGAGTAATCTTTCCTATATTCACTTTTAATTTTCTTCTTTTACATACCCTACCAAACTCGTCCACCAACCTCTGCAACTTCTCGTCAGAATCTCCCAAAAGCACAAGTGTCATCAGCAAAGAGCAACTGTGACAACTCCTACTTTGTGTTAGATTCTTTATCTTTTAACACCACACCTCTTGCCAACACCTAAGCATTCACTTCTCTTACAACCCTATCTATAAATATATTGAACAACCATGGTGACATCACACATCCTTGTCTAAGGCCTGCTTTTACTGGAAAATAATCTCCCTCTCCCCTACATACTCTAACCTCGGCCTCACTATCCTTGTAAAAACCTTTCACCACTTTCAATAACCTACCTCCTATTCCATACGACTCCTATACATTTGCAACATCTGCCACATTGCACCCCTATTCACCCTGTCATATGCCTTTTCCAAAATCCATAAATGCTACAAAAACCTCTTTTCTTATCTAAATACTGTTCACCTACACGTTTCACTGTAAACACCTGGTCTACACACCCCATGCCCTTCCTAAAGCCTCCTTGTTCATCTGCTATCCTACTTTCCGTCTTACTTTTAATTATTTCAATAATAACCCTACCATACACTTTAACAGGTATACTCAACAGACTTATTCCCCTATAATTTTTGCACTTTTGTCCCCATTGCCTTTATACAATGGAACTATGCATGCTCTCTGCCAATCCCTAGGTACCTTACCCTCTTCTATACATTAAATAAAAGCACTAACCCTACCTGCTTTTAACATTTCTATCTTTATCCCATCAATCCCAGCTGCTTTACCCCCCTTTCATTCTACCCACTGCCCCAGGCACTTTCCCCACACTCACAACTGGTTCTTCCTCAATCCTTAAAGATGTTTTTCCTCCTGGCCCTATACACGAAATCACAACTTCCCTATCTTCATCAACATTTAATAATAACTCAAAATATTCCCTCCATCTTCCTGACACCTCTAACTCTCTATTTAATAACTCTCCTCTCCGATATTTAACTAACAAATCCATTCATTCCTGAGGCTTTCTCAACTTGTTAATCTCGCTCCAAAGCTTTTTCTTATTTTCAACAAAATTTGTTGATAACATCTCGCCCACTCTTCTTTGCTCTTTTTACATTGCTTCACCTATTTTCCTCTCCATATACTCCTCCCTCCTTGTATTATTTCTATTTTGTATAAACCTCTCATATGCTAACTTTCTCTCTTACTGCTTTCTTTACATTATTCCACCAATCGCTCTTTCTCCCTCCCGCACCCACTTTCCTGTAGCCACAAACTTCTGCTGAAAACACTAACACTATATTCCTAAACTTACCCCATACATCTGCCCTACTGCCTATACTCACACTACCCCATCTGTCCTCCAACAGTTGTTTATGTCTTACTCTAACTGCCTTCTCTTTTTGTCTATAAACCATCACCTCTCTCTTACTTGCTGCTTCTGTTTTTCTTCCATCTACCTTTTTACTCTCAATGTAGCTACAACTAAATAGTGATTTGATATATCTGTGGCCCCTCTATAAACATGTACATCATGAAGTCTACCCAACAGTCTTTTATCTACCAATACCAACAAACTACTGTCATTATGCCCTATATCATATCTTGTATACTTATTTACCCTCTTTTTCTTAAAATGTGTGTTAGCTGTAACTAAACCCCTTTCAATACAAAGCTTAATCACATGCTTCCCATTATCATTTACACCTGGCACGCTAAACTTGCCTACTACACCCTCTCTAAATGCTTCTCCTACTTTAGCACTTAGGTCCCTTACCAAAATTGCTCGCTTGGCTCAAAAGTTCCTACACACTCGCTTAACATCTCTCAAAATCACTCTCTCCTCTACACTCCTCTCTTCTCCAGGTGCATACACACTTATTATGACCCACTTTTCACATCCAACCCTTATTTTAATCCACATAATCCTTGAATTTATACATTTATATTCCCTCTTCCCTCTCCATAACTGATCCTTCAACATTATTGCTACCCCTTCCTTAGCTCTAACTCTCTGAAATATTCCTAACTTAATCCCATTTATTTCTCCCCACTGAAACTCTCCTACCACCTTCAGCTTTGTTTTGCTTAGGGCTAGGATGTCCAAGTTGTTTTCATTCATAACATTAGCAATCATTTCTCTTATCATCCGCACTACATCCATGCATATTTAAACATCCCAGTTTTATAAAGTGTTTCTTTTCCTTGTTTTTAGTAGTTTATACAGGAGAAGGGGTTACTAGCCCATTGCTCCCCCACATTTAGTTGCCTCCTATGAGATGCATAGCTTACGGAGGAAGAATTCTGTACCACTTCCCCATGAACATTAGCAGAAATAAACAAGAACAAGAACTATGATGAAAATAGAAGAAAACTCAGAGGGATTAGTATACATATGCTTGTATATGGATGTGTAGTGTGACCTAACTGTAAGTAGAAGTAGCAAGACATACCTGCAACCTTGCATGTTTGAGACAGAAAAAGACACCAGCAATCCTACCATCATGCTCACCAATTAGTCTTGTGTTTCACACTCATTTGGTATGATGGTAGTACCTCCCTGGGTGGTTGCTATCTACCAACCCACTACCTGATGCCGAAATACGAAAATCTAGGATTTTAACAATAAGATATTACAGGGTCGCTGGTGGAACTTGTGGAAATAAGTAGAGTTACAAAACTGTAATATTGTAGAGTTGGCAGAGATCACAATATTCTCAACAGAAAGCCAATACAGCCTCTCCTCACTTAACGACAGAGTTGCGTTCCTAAGATCATGTCAGTAAACAAATTTGTTGCTAAGTGAGGAGCAAACTATAATGATATTGGGTTTGTGTCAACCATCTTTGATATTGTTTTAATGTTACTTTTGCACCATTCATAACATTTCTGGTATATTTTTAAATGTTTATACAGTAGTGTACTGTATATTGTAATAAACAGAATAGAGAAAACACCTAATATACATAGGTATGTATACTGGTCAGAGAGCCCGTCGTAAGTCTGAGTCGTCGGTAAACGAGTACGTCACTAAGTGAGGAGCTGCTGTACTTCTCCAGTAAACTTTCTACCCCAGTCACTATACCCTAGCTAATCAGTGATACCATACAAATTAGTGTGGTGGAGTTAGGAACAAAGTGAGAAAAAATTAAATACAGGTACCATCCGACTTATGACAGAGTTTGGTTCTGAGAAACCGCTCCTAAGTCGAAATGGACCTAAGTCGAACTTTACTACTGAATATCAACATCACATTTTTGTAATGACTTTATTTTATTGTTTTATTTCGGTATTTCATGTTTTACTTTACTTTTTATGCTGTTAGTACTGTATTTTATACTGTAAGGTATAGGATAAACACTGTACAACACAAACAGTTGTTTATTTCCCAGAAATTTGGCATAGAAAACAAGGTCGTAAGTTGAGTGGTCGTATGTTCAGCAGGTCGTAAGTCAGATGGTAGGTGTATAGTGATATAGGAAGGACCATCTCAGGTCGTTCATCATTAGTAGGAGGTGCCAGAAGTTAACAGTTTCTCCAACACACAAGTTATACTTTTTGTATCAAGCTGAACACACATTACTCTGTTAAATAGTATTTCAGTAGTCCTTTCACAAGCTAGTCCAAAATCACCAACCAGATTCATTGAAAATGAAAAATGTTTGTCTTGCAAAGCTTACAATGTTTGGTTTACATATTATAAATTGTCAATTACAAAGAAGGCCACTAGCATGCCTAGGCATTTCGGGAAGACTAATCCTAATTCTTACTCTATTGACGCAGGTTATGGAGCAGTACATTTTAATGTACCTTATTGCATACTGATATAAAAGTTAGGTAACTGAAGTGATTAATTAGATTTATAATAGGGAGTACAAAACATAAAACAATATTACAATTAGTAAATTTAGTAATGGGAATGGTTTTGTCTTGGCATGATGCACCGTTTCTGTTAAAGCTCCTCTATTGGGAGAGTATCTTAGGCAAATTTAGGACTAACTTAAGATTTATTAGGCAATGAGTATACAGTGGACCCTCGGCTAACGATATTAATCCGTTCCTGAGAGCTCATCGTTAGAATAAATTATCGTTAGCCGAATTAATTTTCCTCGCAAGATATAATGGAAATCCAATTAATCCGTTCCAGACAGCCAAAAGTTTTAAAAAAATAATTTATTTTTCATGAAATATACATTTCCCTACAAAGAAAACAATGAGACATGCACAATAACTATATAAATAAATGTTAAAATGACACTTAACTTTATTGAAGAGTATTGATGAGTGATGAGACACTGTTTTTCTTGAACACTCTGGAATTTTCAGAGTGATACATGAGTAAAGGCTTCACTTTGCAATCCCCACTAGCATTACAACAAAACAAGAAAGTTAGCCTGTCGTAAATAGGCTTGTGTCCTGGGAGTGCCTTTTCCTCCTGAGTAATGTAGGTCCTGTTTGGCATTTTCTTCCAGAACAGGCCTGTTTTGTCACAATTGAACATTTGTTGGGGTTGGAATTTTTCAGCTTCGCCATGCCTTACCACAGTGTGTATGCCACTACAATTCTTAAATCTCTCAAACCAACTTTTGCTGGCCTTAAATTCACCAATATGAGCACTAGTTCCAGGCATTTTTTCCTGTTCACATGGGTATTAGTCGACTGGTGTGGGTCGCATCCTGGGGGACAAGATTAAGGACCCCAATGGAAATAAGTTACAGTCCTCGATGACTCACTGACTTTCTTGGGTTATCCTGGGTGGCTAACCCTCTGGGGTTAATTGTTTCTTGGTAATTGTTTCTCGTTAAGCCACGCCAACAACAGTCTCCACATCTTCGAGTAGTACAGCTGACGGTGGTGCAGCAACAGCTGATGGTGGTGCAGCAGTAGCTGACCATGGTATGATAGTACTTCGATAGTATTTCTCGCCCTTTTTACCACAGGGTTGGCACTAGAAGCTTTCTTTGGGCCCATGGTGGCTTATTTAGCAGTTACAAGCACTATAAGCAATGGTATAATACAAAATGTATCAAATGTATGCATGAAACTGGCCACCCTGGCTTGTAAACAATGACGGCAGGGCAGCTGAGGCGCTCAGGCTGGACGGACAGGTCTGGGACGAATCACGTTGGGCAAGTTTTTTTGTTGTTAGCCAGGCCAAAATTTTTACGCTCAAACGCTTCATTGGGCGGATTTAACGTTATGTGATGCGTTCATTAGCCGAGGGTCCACTATTATGAATTTTATGTTTACAGTCATTTGGATGAGTGTAAGTGTAAATTAGGGGGAATTACAGATAACAAGAGTAAGTCTATTTTGTTTTGGATGTATTCATGATACTAAAAAGAGAATGGTGGTTTTTATAGTTAGCTGATAATGGGATGTGTAAGGGAGATAAGATTTAATGGTAGTTTTGAAAATGGTGGTTGAGTCTGCAGTTTTAGAGTTGTCAGGCAGGGAGTTTAAGATTTTACGCCCTTTTATGTACATCAAATTTATGTTGAGATTTAGCCTGACACGAGGAATGTCAGAGATTTTTGTGTTTGGTATTGTATCTATGGGTCCTGTTGCAACTATCAAGAAAGTGTTTTAGTTCAAGATTATTATTAGAATTTATGGTTCTGTAAATGTAGGCTGCACAGTAGTAGGTATGAATGTTTTTTACAGTGAGTAAGTTTAGGTCTTTGAAGAGTTGGGGGGGAGGGGGTGTTGTCTAGAATTCTTACTGCAGCTTTTTGTTGGGCTATTATTGGCTTTAGGTGGGTTGCTGCTGTTGATCCCCAGGCACAAATAGCATAGGTGAGGCAGGGATAGATGAGTGAATAGTATAGTGTGAGTAGAGCTGATTGTGGTATGTAGTAACATATCTTGGAAAGGATCCCAATTGTTTTGGATACTTTTTTTTGTTGTGTGTTGGATATGAGTGTTGAATTTCAGGCTGCTGTCAAGGTGCAGGCCCAGGAATTTGCCCTCATTATATTTAACAATAAGAGTGTTGTCAACCATAATGTTCAGCTGGGCAACACCTGTTCTGTTCCCAAACATAATGTAGGTTTTGTCAGTATTAAGTGTAGGTTTATTAGCAGTCATCCAGGTCGATATTGTTACTAGCTCTTCGTTAAAAGTAGTGTTGAGTGAGGCAAGATTAGGATGGGAGATAACAAAAGCAGGGGACCAAGGACACTTCCCTGTGGTACTCCAGTATCCAGTGGTCTTGTTGATGAAGTTGTGTCCTTAATAGAGATGTATTTATGCCTGTTAGTAAGGTAGGATTTGAAATATGTAAATACATGGCCTCTTATACCATAATGATCAAGTTTGTGGAGTAGGATGTGGTCTACTGTATCAAATGCTTTCCTTAAGTCGATAAAGAGTCCTAATGGATATTAATGTTTTTCAAGTTCTGTGTAAAGCAGGTCTAGCATTTTTACAATTGCATCATGTGTGCATTTGCTTTTCCTGAACCCAAATTGGCAGGGGATGAGGATGCTTTGTACTGTTATAAAGGAATATAATCTCTTGTGCACGAGTTTCTCGAAGATTTTGGATAGCAACAGTAAGTTTGATATTGGCCTGTAGTTGTTTACATCTGTGGGGTCACCACCTTTGTGTATTGGTGTAACCCTTGCTATCTTGAGTAGTGTCAGGAAAGTGCTGGTCTCTAGTGATTTGTTAAGAGTAATGAAATAGCAGGCAAAAGAACAGGAGCCACTTGTTTGTACAATAATGGCAGGACTTGAGCCAGATTTCCTGATTTATTTTTAAGTGACTTAATAATCGTGGTGACTTCTGTGGGCATGGTTGGTGCAAGACAGGAGGAGGTTGGGAAATTCCCATCTAAGTAATCACTTGCTTGGGCATTGGTACGTGGGATTTTACTTGTGAGACTTGATCCTATGGTTGAGAAAGTCATTTATCTTGTTAACTGTGTCAACAGACTGTAGTTGTGTTTTGTTTGGTTTAATTAGGACAATATCCCTAGTTTTTTTCAGTTTGTGGGTACCCAGAATCTGAGCAAGTGTCTTTCAGGTTTTTATATCTCCTCTTGTTACAGTGAATCTATTGGAGTAGTACAATTGCTTAGCCTTTCTTATTAGTTGGATGAGGACTGATGCATAGTGTTCAATAACAATTATTATTTATTAAGCCCTGTTTGTATTGCTTTTCATAGTGATGTTTCTTACCAATGGATCTTAGCATGCTGTTAGTTACCCATGGGCAACCTAACTGTTTATTTGTAATCTGTTTCATTTTTATGGGACAATGTTTGTTATATAGTCTTAAGTAATTTGTTAAGAAATATGCCTATCCAATCATCGATACCATTGGCATTGGAGAATTCTGTAGGCCAGTCAACCGTATCTAGATCTGTAGTGAAGTTACTTATTGATGCCTTGTCATGGAGTCTAAAAGAGACCTTGTTGTATTCCAGTGGTTGTTTACTAATGTTTGATAAGAGGAAGGTGGGGTAATGGTCAGTAGTGCTGTCTGTGATTATCCCTGATTTAAGGGGAGCTAGTAGTATATGGTCAATTATGGTTGCACTTGTTTCAGCCTGGTTGGTTTTGTTTTAGATAGTATGAGTAATGTGTTGTTCATATTGTTGATGAAATCAGTTACTGGCTTGTCATCTGATAGGCCAAGGTTAATGATGAAAACTCCGGCTGCGAGAAGGTGGGTCTTGTTCATTTGGTTCAATTTGGGATGTTTGTATGAGGCATGCAGTAAATGGCATTGATTGTTATAGGAGTCTTTAAAGTTTTTTACAGTAAAATTTGGAAAAATATATTCATCATATGACAAGTGGTGTTACAACAAAATAAGTGATCCACTGACCGGATTCATTAAAAAATAAGTGATCCAATGACTGGATTCAAAAGCTGATGGAGTTCTAGATGCCTTTAACACCCATCTGGATTGGTTGAAAAATAAGTGATCATCTGACCGGATTCATAAGCTGATGGGGTTTATAGGTGCCCTTATCAAACACCTAAAAAACAGTTACTGCTTGCAGTGGTAAGATTATTTCATACACATACATGAACAAATAGATCTACACTTTGAGGAGGTTATTAGTAGAATATACAGTATAACAACCAAAATCTACATCATGAAACTGTGTAGTCTGCACCCACAGCAATAATAATAATATCTTTATTTCTACAAGTACACGTACAAGGTATACAGGCCTAGCTGACAGCAATGACATACTTCTATATAGAAAGCTTGTAATGCAGAGCATTTCGGGCAAATTAGGTAAGTTTTGTCCCAGGATGCGACCCACACCAGTCGACTAACACCCAGGTACCCATTTTATGCTGATGGGCTTTTGCCTGGATTACATGCAACTTCTGTCAGAAATGGTCCCATGCATCTTGTGCAGACATTCAGGAATCATCCACTAGAGATATTAAACCAGGGAAGTATTTTTGGGTATTCCCAAATGAGAACCAACCCTGGAAAAAAATCACATCTGTATTAAAAGACAGAAACATCAAAACGGCCTTCGTAGAAAACCTGACAGCATTCTATAAAAGATAGGAAAAATCAAAGGACTAGGCTAGATGGTGCTATTGCCCCTGTTGCAGGTGCTGTCCTGGTAGACAGTACCTATAAAAATACAGAAATGAAAGTTTGTGGCCCAGAGGAAGACAGAAGCTCTAGTGCAGGGGAAACAGGTGTAGACAAGGACATGCAAACCCCAAAGTTACAAATTAGCAATACCACTGGAGATAGTAAACAAGGGGATTCTCCAAGGAATAGTGAAGATAAAATACTAGAATACTGGTGAAGGCACCATTGTTAGTACAAGTGCTGAAGATTGTAAGGAGACAGAAAAACATGCTCCAGTAGGGAATGCAGCCATGAAAAACCAAGGCAAAGAGAAATCAAACCTATGGAATATCCTCCAGCTTCACCCCAAACATCCTGCTCCTGGGGGATTTCAACCTAAGGCACCTAAAATGGAGGAATGTAGCAAATAATGCTGTAGTAGAGTTAACCCCAGGAGGCATCTCAGATGAAAACTCGCACAAACATGAGCTTTTAAATCTCTGCACCGAATTCTACCTAAATCAGCAAATAATATTATTATTATAATCAAGGGGGAAGCACTAAACCCAGAGGATTATACAGTGCCTGGGGGGGGATGTGGAAGGCATTCAGGCTTAATTCGGGGAACTGGAGCACAGATCCAATTCCCTAAATCAAGAGCCCCTCGCCAACATCAAGGAACCTTCCTTGAGGGGTCAGCAAATAATAGAGCCAGCAAGACTGGAGAATACACTGGACTTCATCTTCACTAACGATGATCTGATACGAAATATTATCATATCAAAAACAATATACGTTCTCAGATCACAACATAATAAAGGTTCAGACATGTACATGTGGGGGGTCCAGACCAACAAAATGATCATGATCAGTCGTAAGGGAACTTTCACCAAATTCAACTTCAGTAACAAAAACATAAAGTGGAACCAAGTCTACCAGGTCTTAAATGATATAAACTTTCAAGATATCATAAGCAACATGGATCCAAACCTATGTCTAGAACAAATTAACTCTGCAAGCACTCAAAGTATGCTCAAGGCATATTTACAAAAAAGGAAGAGAAGATGTAAACTAGAAAGAGAAGGGCACTCCCTATACAGGCGAAGGCAAAGAATAACAGTGCGGCTAAAAGAGGCCAATATATCTGTAATAAGATGGGAGGCGCTAGTCAGAAAAAAATAGCAAATGTCACACTTAAGCTAAAGAAATCTTACAGGAGTCAAGAAACGTGGGAAGAACTAAAAGCCATAAATGAAGTTGAAAGAAACCCAAAACATTTCTTAGGCAAAAACAAAGTCGAGAACAGCATCCAGTATTGGACCCCTACTTAGAGGAGATGGGTCCTACAGAGATGACAGCAAGAAAATGAGTGAGCTACTTAAGTCCCAGTATGACTCTGCTTTTAGCGAGCTGCTAACCAGACAGAGTTGAAGACCTAAATGAATTTTTTATGAGGGAGATACAGAATTTGGTAGACTCAAACATATCTGATATTATCCTGATGCCGCATGACTTCAAAAAGGCGATAAATGACATGGCCATGCACTCTGCCCAAGGCCCAGACTCGCGGAACTCCGTGTTCATTGATGAACACGGATGAATATGGATCTTGGGTTACAACCTATTCCGAAATGATGCAGCACTGTATATCCCTTGTGGTTTAGCGCTTCTTTTTTATTATAATAATAACAACATACCGAAGTGACAGAGTGAACAGGCAATATACAGGGTTGGCCTGTATATCATAGCTTAGATTTTGCCACCAAAGTGGTTAGTTTATGGTGCACCCCATCTCCATCCTGTGGACGGTAATGCAAGAGCATGTGGATACACAAAATGTCAAGGAACTAAACCCCAAAAAGGTTAACAAGTGTACATAAGGATTTATATCACAGTCACTTGTATGCTCAGAACTACTAAATGCCTCAAATGATGTAGTTGAAGTTTTAGCAGTAAAGATCAAGAACCAAAACCTGGTCATAGTGGTTGTATACAAGCCTCCGGATGCAACGTCCCAACAATTCCAGGAACAGCTTTTGAAAATTGACCATTGTCTGGAAAATCTTCCAGCTCCTGCCCTGGAGGAATATAGCAAATAATGTTGTAGCAGAGATAACACCAGGAGGCAGCCCAGATGAAAACTCACACACACATGAGCTCTTAAATCTCTGCACCAAATTCACCTTAAACCAGCAAGATTGGAGAATATGCTGGACCTCATGTTCACTATCAATGATCTGATAAGAAATGTCATCATATCAAAAACAACATACTCAGATCACAACATAACAGAGGTCCAGACATGTACGTGGGGAGCCCCAGACCGACAAAATGTGATCAGTCATGAGGGAGCCTTCACCAAATTTAACTTCAATAACAAAAACATAAGGTGGGACCAAGTAAACCAAGTCCTAAATGATATAAACTGGGAAGAAAGATTAAGCAACATGGATCCTAACCAATGTTCTAAACAAATTAACTCCGTGACACCTTGGGTATGCTCAAGGCATATTCCCTTAAGGAAAAGGAGGAGATGTAAACTAGAAAGAGAAAGGGGCTCCCTATACAGGCGATGGCAAAGAATAACAGAGCGGCTACAAGAGGTCAATATATCTGCAATATGTAGGGAGACACTGGTCAGAGAAATAGCAAACATCGAACTAAAGCTAAAGGAATCTTACAGGAGTCAAGAAACGCGGGAAGAATTAAAAGCCATAAATGAAATTGAAAGAAACCCAAAGTATTTGTTTTCTTATGCCAAATCAAAGTTGAGAAAAACATCCAGTATTAGACCCCTACTTAAACGGAATGGGTCCTATCAGATGGCAGCGAAGAAATGAGTGAGCTACTCAAGTCTCAATATGATTTGGTTTTTAGCGAGCCACTAACCAGACTGAGAGTCGAAGATCTAAATTATTTTTTTATGAGAGAGATGCAGAATTTGGTAGACACATACCTATCTGATATTATCCTGATGCCAAATGACTTCGAAAAAGCGATAAATGACATGCCCATGCACTCTGCCCCAGGCCCAGACTCATGGAACTCCGTGTTCATCAGGAACTGCAAAAAGCCCATGTCACGTGCCTTCAGCATTCAATGGAAAGGGAGCATGGACACAGGGGTCATCCCACACACACTAAAAACAGCAGATATAGCCCCACTCCACAAAGGTGGCAGTAAAGCAATTGCACTAACATCCCATATCATAAAAATCTTTGAGAGGGTTCTAAGAAGCAAGATCGCCAACCACCTAGATACCCATCAATTACACAACCCAGGGCAACACAGGTTTAGAGCAGGTCGCTCCTGCCTGTCCCAGTTACTGGACCACTATGACAAGGTCCTTGATGCTGTTGAGGATAAACAAAATACAGATGTAGTATACACAGAATTTGCAAAAGCTATCGACAAGTGTAACCATGGTGTAATAGCACACAAAATGCGTGATAAAGGAATAACAGAAAAAGTTGGTAGATGGATCTACAATTTCCTGAAGCATACCTGGAGAGAGTTCCGGGGGTCAACGCCCTTGCTTCCCGGTCTGTGACCGGGTCTCATGGTGGATCAGGGTCTGATCAACCAGGTTGTTACTGCTGGCTGCATGCAATCCAACGTACGAACCACAGCCCAGCTGGTCAGGTACTGACTTTAGGTGCCTGTCCAGTGCCTGCTTGAAGACAGCCAGGGGTCTATTGGTAATCCCCCTTATGTATGCTGGGAGGCAGTTGAACAGTCTTGGACCCCAGAAACGTATTGTGTTGTCTCTTATCGTGCTAGTGGCACCCCTACTTTTCATTGGGGAGATGTTGCATCGTCTGCCGAGTCTTTTGCTTTCATAGGGAGTGATTTTCGTGTGCAAGTTTGGTACTAATCCCTCAAGGATTTTCCAAGTGTATATAATCATGTATCTCCCGCCTGCATTCTAGGGAGTACAGGTTGAGGAACTTAAAGCATTCCCAGTAACTGCAGTGTTTTATCTCCGTTATGCACGCCGTGAAGGTTCTCTGTACATTTTCTAGGTCAGCAATTTCACCTGCCTTGAAAGGTGCTGTTAGTGTGCAGCAATATTCCAGCCTAAATAGAACAAGCAACCTGAAGAGTGTCATCATAGGCTTGGCATCCCTAGTTTTGAAGGTTCTCATTGTCAAGGTGCAGACCCAGGAATTTTTCCTCATTATGTTTAGCAATAAGGGTGTTAAGCATAATGTTTAGTTGGACCTCACTTGCTCTACTCCCAAACAAAATGTAAAAGGCTTTGTCTATATTAAGTGTATTGACGGTCAACCAGGTAGCTATTTATGCGAGTTCTTCGTTAACAATGGTGTTGAGTGAAGCTAGATTTGGGTGAGAGATGACAAAAATCGTGTCGTCAGCAAAGAGAATAGGCGTAAGTTCTTGTGAAATGCTTGGAAGATCGTTGATGCATAAAAGGAAAAGTAGGGGGGCGAGAACGCTACCCTGTGATACATCAGTGTCCAGGGGTCTTGTTGAGGAGGTTGCATCCTTGACAGAGACGTATTGGTTTCTATTACCAAGGTACCTGGAGTTTACCTGGAGAGAGTTCCGGAGGTCAACGCCCCCGAGGCCCGGTCTGTGACCAGGCCACCTGGTGGATCAGAGCCTGATCAACCAGGCTGTTACTGCTGGCTGCACGCAATCCAACGTACGAGCCACAGCCCGGCTGGTCAGGTACCGACTTTAGGTGCTTGTCCAGTGCCAGCTTGAAGACTGCCAGGGGTCTATTGGTAATCCCCCTTATGTATGCTGGGAGGCAGTTGAACAGTCTCGGGCCCCTGACACTTATTGTATTGTCTCTTAACGTGCTAGTGACACCCCTGCTTTTCATTGGGGGGATGTTGCATCGTCTGCCAAGTCTTTTGCTTTCGTTGTGAGTGATTTTCGTGTGCAAGTTCGGTACTAGTCCCTCTAAGATTTTCCAGGTGTATATAATCATGTATCTCTCCCGCCTGCGTTCCAGGGAATACAGGTTCAGGAACTTTAAGCGCTCCCAGTAATTGAGGTGTTTTATCTCCGTTATGCACGCTGTGAAGGTTCTCTGTACATTTTCTAGGTCAGCAATTTCACCTGCCTTGAAAGGTGCTGTTAGTGTACAGCAATATTCCAGCCTATATAGAACAAGCTACCTGAAGAGTGTCATCATGGGCTTGGCATCCCTAGTTTTGAAGGTTCTCATGATCCATCCTGCCATTTTTCTAGCAGCTGCAATTGATATAATGTTATGGTCCTTGAAGGTGAGATCCTCCGACATGATCACTCCCAGGTCTTTGACGTTTGTTTTTCGCTCTATTTTGTGGCCGGAATTTGTTTTGTACTGTGATGAAGTTTTGATTTCCTCGTGTCTACCATATCGGAGTAATTGAAATTTCTCATCATTGAACTTCATATTGTTTCCTGCAGCCCATTGAAAGATTTGGTTGATGTCCACCTGGAGCCTTGCAGTGTCTGCAATGGAAGACACTGTCATGCAGATTCGGGTGTCATCTGCAAAGGAAGACACGGTGCTGTGGCTGACATCCTTGTCTATGTCAGATATGAGGATGAGAAACAAGATGTGGAACAGAGCTTTTCACCGTAGCTGCCTCGGACTTTACTCTGTTGACTACTACTCTTTGTGTTCTGTTTGTGAGGAAATTATAGATCCATCTACCAACTTTTCCTGTTATTCCTTTAGCACGCATTTTGTGTGCTATTACGCCATGGTCACACTTGTCGAAGGCTTTTACAAAGCCTGTATATATTACATCTGCATTCTTTTTGTCTTCTAGTGCATCTAGGACCTTGTCGTAGTGATCCAATAGTTGAGACAGACAGGAGCGACCTGCTCTAAACCCATGTTGCCCTTGGTTGTGTAACTGATGGGTTTCTAGATGGGTGGCAATCTTGCTTCTTAGGACCCTTTCAAAGATTTTTATGATATGGAATGTTAGTGCTATCGGTCTGTAGCTCCTTGATTTTAGATTTTGCCACCGAAGTTGCTAGTTTATTGTGCATCCCATATCCATCCTGTGGACGGTAGCGCGAGAGCATATGGATACACAAAAGGCCTAGGAACTAGGCCCCAAAGGGTTAACAGGAATACATATGGATTTATATCTACATATCTATAGTTCACTTATCTGTTACAAGCAAATTTAGGAAATTTGCTTAGTATATCTGGTATCTTATTTTCATTAATAAGATATCTTGACATGTCACATAGGTTATTATATTGTCTGTCTCTGTATTCCTCAATAAGTGGACAATTAAGCACATAGTGTTCAAGAGAGTGACCATATGCCTGATCACATAATTTACATTTAGTTTGATCATCATCTGTGTGTCTCCCAAACTGCCAGAAGTACTTGTAACCAAGCCTAAGCCTGGCCACTACAACATCAGTCAGTCTGTTCACATTGCAAGTTGCTCCATAAACATACTTATCTATGTTCCTGTTATCATAGTGGGTTATAGATCTACTCAGGCTTCTAACTGCATTCCTATAACAATCATTTTCATTATTTACTTCTCTCCTAATATTATTCCTAATGCTAGACACAGATATACCAAAGTTAAATTCTATATTCTCCTGGGTACTCTTCTTGGCTAACATATCAACTTTATCATGAAGGAGTAATCCAATGTGTGATGGGATCCATAGCAATTGTACATTAATTCCTTTGTCCCTGATTTTTGAGTATCTATACCTGGCTTCCCCAATGAGCATGTTGTTGGAGTCATTATATGAGCCAAGAGCCTTCAATGATGACATAGAATCAGTAATGATGATAGAGTCAAGCTCGGTGTCATAAATTAGCTTTAGCGCCATTAGGATTGCAAACAATTCAGTTTGCAGTGTAGACGCCCAGTTGTTAATTCTTATGCCTAACTCAACAAATTTATTATCGTTCTTAACTAGGGAGGTGGCAACAAGAGCAGATGCAGCCCTGCCAGAAGACTCCTGTTTAGATCCATCAGTGTATATAACTTGTGATAACTTGTTACTACCAGCTAGGTGAGAAATTTCTTCTTGAGCAGTTGCTCTAACAAGAGATTTAAGGAAGGGATTACTAGCAATGAGCTTCTTGGGAGGGACTTGTAGGTATGTGATATTAAATGAACACATCTTCCATGGAGGGGTGAAATGCTCTTGTTGCCTACAGTGATACAGTTCATGCAGGTTATAAAACTTAATGCAATTGCACGTTTTCACAATCCATTTAGATCTGTGTGTATTTACCTCTAGACACTTGGTAAGATTCACTGTGACAGTGTCTGGTTCGTTTCTCAACATTCTAATACCGAGTACAGTGTTAATTTCAACAATCCTATCACTGATACTAGAAATACCAAGCTCCTTCCTCATGTTAAGAACTTTTGTAGATCTGGGACAGCCAAGAATAATCCTGAGAGCTTCATTTTGCATTAACTCCAAGGGTCGGAGAGAACTTTCTCTAGCTAATATCAACATGGGAGCAGCATAATCAATTAAGGACCTAACATAGGCTATGTACATCATTCTCACGATTCTCACATTAGCACCATAGTTGGGATTGTAGCCAGCAACAGCTTTGAGAGCATTTAGCCTAGCTCAACTTTATTAACCACTTGGATCAATGGTATAAGAATTACGAGCCCATTGGCACACAAAAATTTAATGATGATTTAATTACCACTATTGAGAGTGTTCTCACAGATCAAGTGGGCAGGAATAGGAAACAAAGACCCTCCACTATAAATAACAATAAAAACCAATGTAAATACTATAATGATCCACAGCTGCGCAATCTAACACATGCAGCTAGGAGGATTGGTAAAGCATACCGTGAATGTAGAACCCCAGACCTGCTCAGAACGTTCCAAGCTGCACTAACAAATGCAAGGAATAGAAAGGAAGAACTTAGGCAACAGGAATGGGAACAGTTTGTTAGTGGATTAAATAGGTCCACCCCTTTGAGTTTGGCTTGGAAAGGTATAAATAAAATAACCAGGAAAAAGACTGGCAATGTTGCTCATCCCTTTCCTCTTGAAAAAGCAAATGACCTCATAAATGACTGGTCCAAAACATCCAGGCATGAAAGCCTTCCATCTCATATTAGAAAAAATTTAGAGAGTACTTCTGAAGAAATGTTGAAACTGATTAATTTTATGAGCCAAAATATTGATGAGAGTGATTGTCTCTTTACCGAGTATGAATTAGATAATGCATTAACCAAAGGTCGATCAACTGCTCCTGGAGAGGATGGTATAACCTATGATATTCTCAGAACTCTAAGGCACGTGCCTGATAACCCTTTGTTGGCACTGTATAATCTCAGTTACATTGAGGGCGTTCTTCCTACTTCCTGGACCAATAGTCTCATTGTGCCTATCCCTAAGCCCCAACAGCCTGATACATTTAGGCCGATCTCCTTAACTAGTTGTCTTTGTAAAACTTTTGAAAGAATGATGCTTAACAGACTGTACTACAGAATCAGACATCAACTTTCCCCCTACCTCTATAGGTTCATGAAAGGTAAAAGTGTGCAGAACTGTATTTCCACCTTTCTCACTGCACACACCTCTACTAGTTTTACCATTTTTCTTGATCTAAAATCTGCATTTGATATTGCGAACAGAACCGTTATACTGTTTGCTATTGCTTTACTGCCCCCTTTGTGGAGTGGGGCTATGTCTGTTGTTTTTAGTAGCTGTGGGACGACCCCCATGTCCATGCTCCCTCTCCATAGGATGGTAAAAGCTCATGATAGGGGCTTCTTGCAGTTCTTGATGTACACGGAGTTCCACGAGTCTGGCCCTGGGGCAGAATGCATGGGCATGTCATTTATCTCCTGTTCGAAGTCATTTGACGTCAGGATAACATCGGATAGGCTTGTGTTAACCAAATTCTGTGGCTCTCTCATAAAAAATTCATTTTGATCTTCGACTCTCAGTCTGGTTAGTGGCTTGCTAAAAACTGAGTCATATTGGGACTTGAGTAGCTCACTCATTTCCTTGCTGTCATCTGTGTAGGACCCATCTTGTTTAAGTAGGGGCCCAATACTGGATGTTGTTCTCGACTTTAATTTGGCATAGGGAAAGAAATACTTTGGGTTTCTTTGATTTCATTTATGGCTTTTAGTTCTTCCCGCGATTCCTGAATCCTATAAGATTCCTTTAGCTTAAGTTCGATGTTTGCTATTTCTCTGACCAGTGTCTCCCTACGCATTTCAGATATATTGGCCTCTTTTAGCCGCTTACCTGGAGAGAGTTTCGGGGGTCAACGCCCCCGCGGCCCGGTCTGTGACCAGGCCTCCTGGTGGATCAGCGCCTGATCAACCAAGCTGTTGCTGCTGGCTGCACGCAAACCAACGTAAGAGCCACAGCCCGGCTGATCAGGAACTGACTTTAGGTGCTTGTCCAGTGCCAGCTTGAAGACTGCCAGGGGTCTGTTGGTAATCCCCCTTATGTGTGCTGGGAGGCAGTTGAACAGTCTCGGGCCCCTGACACTTATTGTATGGTCTCTTAACGTGCTAGTGACACCCCTGCTTTTCATTGGGGGGATGGTGCATCGTCTGCCAAGTCTTTTGCTTTCGTAGTGAGTGATTTTCGTGTGCAAGTTCGGTACTAGTCCCTCTAGGATTTTCCAGGTGTATATAATCATGTATCTCCCCCTCCTGCGTTCCAGGGAATACAGGTTTAGAAACCTCAAGCGCTCCCAGTAATTGAGGTGTTTTATCTCCGTTATGCGCGCCGTGAAAGTTCTCTGTACATTTTCTAGGTCGGCAATTTCACCTGCCTTGAAAGGTGCTGTTAGAGTGCAGCAATATTCCAGCCTAGATAGAACAAGTGACCTGAAGAGTGTCATCATGGGCTTGGCCTCCCTAGTTTTGAAGGTTCTCATTATCCATCTCATTATCCGCTCTGTTATTCTTTTTCGTCGCCTTTTATACCGTAATGATCAAGCTTGAGGAGTAGGATGCTATGTTCTACTGTATCAAAAACTTTCTTAAGGTCGATAGAGTCCAAACGGGTATTCATTTTTTTCCAGTGCTGTGTAAAGTAGGTCTAGCATTTTCATTATTGCGTCAATTGTGCTTTTGTTTCTCCTGAATCCAAACTGGCAGGGGTTGAGGATCCTTTGTGATGTTATGAAGGAGTATAGTAAGTAAGTTTATTCAGGTATACATAAATACAGTTACACAGATTATCATTATACCTACAAAAATCTCTCACGGTGATAAACATCTACAGAGTACCACAGTCAAACATTAGCCGTTTTAGTGAAAACCTAGGAAGTATGATAACTGATGCACGCATGAACAAAGATCACTTACTACTCTCAGGTGACCTCAGTATAAATCTCCTACAAGACCAAGACCCACATGTTACTGAATTCACAAACACTATGGATAACTGCATGTTGCTACCAACAGTAACAAAACCTACAAGAGTTACAGAGACTAGTGTTTCCCTACTAGACCACATCTGGACCAACACCATATCCCCTTTAAAATCAGGCATAATTACAGATAATACCACAGATCACTACCCTACCTTCCTCATCACAAATCTTGGCAAATTACCCCAAGACTTCACAATGATGCAGCCATTAATAACTTCACAGCAGCAGTAACAAACATTGACTGGCACACTGAGCTAGAAATCTATACAGATATTGACGAATGTATTAACAATTTTCTAAAAAAGACCCAATACCTCTATAACAAGCACTGCCCTCCCCCCAAAATAAACAGATGACAGTTAAGAGACTGAACAGTCCCTGGCTAACACTCAGCATCCTCAAATCCATAAATACAAAGCACATAACCAGAGACCAAACAAAACGTTACTCTTCAATCCTAACCAGCCTGATAAGAAGGGCTAAAAAACTGTATTATGAGAACAGATTATTCAACTCAAAAGGTGATATAAAAAAGACCTGGAAAACCCTATCAGAAATTCTAGGAACAAAAAAGATATCACGAAATAGCGAAATTGAATTAACAAAACCAGATGAACCCCAACTCCCACCAACTGAAACAGCAAACAGACTCAATAATTTCTTCTCCACTATAGGAAAAAAACCTTGTCAATAAAATCCCAAGCTCAGATACCCCACCCAATGACTACCTCAATGGCAACTACCCGAACACACTTCCTGGCTCCGACTAACCCTACTGAAGTCTCCCTTATTATCAACACACTACAAAACAGGACAGGAGATTTAAATACCTTACCACCCTTTATTTACAAAAAAGCGTCACAAGTACTATCACCAATCATTGCAAAACTCTTTAACAAATCCATAGAATCCTCTACCTTCCCTGCAGTTCTCAAAATAGCAAGGGTCACCCCGATCCATAAAGGAGGAGATCAAACAGACTCGAATAACTATAGGCCAATATCCAACTTACACCCTCTCTCTAAAATCTTCGAAAAATTAATTCATAAGCGAATCTATTCCTACCTCATCTCCCACAACATACTCAACCCCTGTCAATTTGGGTTCAGGCCTAATAAAAATACTAACGATGCTATTATACACATGCTAGAACACAAAAAAGAATGCAGATGTAATATATACAGACTTTGCAAAAGCCTTCGACAAGTGTGACCATGGCGTAATAGCGCACAAAATGCGTGCTAAAGGAATAACAGGAAAAGTCGGTCGATGGATCTATAATTTCCTCACTAACAGAACACAGAGAGTAGTCGTCAACAGAGTAAAGTCCGAGGCAGCTAGGGTGAAAAGCTCTGTTCCACAAGGCACAGTACTCGCTCCCATCTCCTCATTCACCATTGTGAATGAGGAGCTGATTAAAATATCGACTTGGATGACAGCCAACAAACTTACGCTTAACACTGACAAAACTTACTATATTATGTTTGGTAGCAGAGCAGGAGATGCACAAATTAACATTAAGATTGACAACACTCTAATTACCAGAAATAATGGGGGAAAATTCTTAGGCTTATACCTTGACAATAACCTGAATTTCAGCACCCATATCCAGCATATAGCCAAAAAAGTATCCAAAACGGTTGGGATCCTCTCCAAGATACGATACTACGTGCCGCAAAATGCCCTTCTCACACTATACCACTCACTTATTTATCCATACCTCACCTATGCTATTTGTGCTTGGGGATCAACAGCAGCAACACACCTAAAGCCAATAATAACCCAACAAAAAGCTGCAGTAAGAATAATCACTAAATCCCATCCCTGGCAGCACACCCCCCCCACTCTTCAAAGATCTAAACTTACTCCCAGTTCAGTACATCCACACTTACTACTGTGCAATCTATATCTACAGGGCCTTAAACTCTAATATCAACCTTGACCTTAAACGCTTTCTTGATAGTTGTGACAGAACCCACAGGCATAACACCAGAAACAAACATCTCTACGACATTCCCCGTGTCCGACTAAACCTTTACAAAAATTCAATGTATGTCAAAGGCCCTAAAATCTGGAATACCCTACCTGAGAACTCTAGAAATACAGACACATTCATCACCTTCAAAACTACCATTAGAAAACATCTTATCTCCCTGATACACCCCGTCAACTAACTTCACGAATACCACCTGGTGGTTCACACTTACACTCGCACACTCATTTGACCATAAACAGAAATATTAATCTCAGTCTTAATATAATGAATCCTGTGATACTCCAATACTGAAACTATATACTGTGCCAAAACAAAAGCATTCACACTGCTAAACTCACAAAATAGTATTTAGTCACTTAGCCATAATACCAACTTACCTCATAATTTGTAATATTTTACATTTAAGAATAAAACTAAGTATGCCCGAAATGCCTAGCCATGCTAAGCGTTCTAGTGGTACACTCTGTAATCTCAATTTTACTACATGTTAAACCAAACAATAACCAAATTTCTGTAAACTCAACATTGTAATCCTTATAGAGAATAAACTTTGAATTGAATTGAATTGAATTGAATCTTGTTCCTCATCCTCATATCCGACATAGACAAGGATGTCAGCCACAGCACCGTGTCTTCCTTTGCAGATGACACCCGAATCTGCATGACAGTGTCTTCCATTGCAGACACTGCAAGGCTCCAGGCGAACAACAACCAAATCTTTCAGTGGGCTGCAGAAAACAATATGAAGTTCAACGATGAGAAATTTCAATTACTCAGATATGGTAAACATGAGGAAATTAAATCTTCATCAGAGTACAAAACAAATTCTGGCCACAAAATAGAGCGAAACACCAACGTCAAAGACCTGGGAGTGATCATGTCGGAGGATCTCACCTTCAAGGAGCTGTATAGCCCTTGTGGCTTAGCGCTTCTTTTTGATTATAATAATAATAATAATCACCTTCAAGGACCATAACATTGTATCAATCGCATCTGCTAGAAAAATGACAGGATGGATAATGAGAACCTTCAAAACTAGGGAGGCCAAGCCCATGATGACACTCTTCAGGTCACTTGTTCTATCTAGGCTGGAATATTGCTGCACACTAACAGCACCTTTCAAGGCAGGTGAAATTGCCGACCTAGAAAATGTACAGAGAACTTTCACGGCGCGCATAACGGAGATAAAACACCTCAATTATTGGGAGCGCTTGAGGTTCCTAAACCTGTATTCCCTGGAACGCAGGAGGGAGAGATACATGATTATATACACCTGGAAAATCCTAGAGGGACTAGTACCGAACTTGCACACGAAAATCACTCACTACGAAAGCAAAAGACTTGGCAGACGATGCACCATCCCCCCAATGAAAAGAAGGGGTGTCACTAGCACGTTAAGAGACCATACAATAAGTGTCAGGGGCCCGAGACTGTTCAACTGCCTCCCAGCACACATAAGGGGGATTACCAACAGACCCCTGGCAGTCTTCAAGCTGGCACTGGACAAGCACCTAAAGTCAGTTCCGGATCAGCCGGGCTGTGGCTCGTACATTGGTTTGCGTGCAGCCAGCAGCAACAGCCTGGTTGATCAGGCTCTGATCCACCAGGAGGCCTGGTCACAGACCGGGCCGCGGGGGCGTTGACCCCCGGAACTCTCTCCAGGTAAACTCCAGGTAAACACATGTACACTGCAATAGAGAAAAAAGAAGTCCCACTGGGGATCTTCATTGACTTACGTAAAGCTCTTGATACAGCTGACCATGACTTGCTCCACATAAAATTGTCACACTATGGTATAAGAGGGCACTCCCTCAACTACCTAAAGTCATACCTCAGCAACAGAAGCCAATATGTGTACACAAATGGGGCAAATTCTTCCGCACAGCCAATTATAGTTGGTGTCCCACAGGGAAGTGTCCTTGGCTCTCTTCTCTTTCTCATATACATAAATGACCTACCAAATGCATCGCAACTACTCAAACCCACACTATTTGCAGATGACACTACATACGTCTTCTCTCACCCGAGCCCAGTCACGCTAGCCAATACTGTAAATACCGAATTACAGAAAATATCTACCTGGATGAGTACTAACAAACTTACTCCAAACATTGACAAAACCTACTTCATTCAGTTTGGTAACAGAGCTACAGACATCCCTCTTAACATAATGATAAATGGATCACCTATCACAAAACTCACAGAGGGAAAATTCTTAGGAATCCACCTTGATAATTGACTCAGATTTCAAACACATATACAACAAATTTCCAAGAAAATTTCCAAGACCGTAGGCATACTATCGAAGATACGGTACTATGTTCCACAGTCAGCCCTCCTGGCCCTATATCACTCACTTATTTACCCCTATCTCACCTATGGAATTTGTGCATGGGGCTCAACAACAATAAACCATCTCAGACCATTAATTACCCAACAAAAGACTGCAGTCAGAATGATAACAAATTCCCACTACAGGCAGCACACTCCACCAATATTCAAAACTCTAAACCTACTCACCATACAAAACATCCATACTTGTTACTGCACCTACTACATACATAGAACACTTAACTCTGATATAAACCCTCCCCTCAAACGTCTCCTTACCAACCTCAACAGAACGCATGACCATAACACAAGGCACAGATCACTCTTTGATGTTCCTCGTGTCCATCTCACGCTATGCAAAAACTCAATGCACATGAAAGGCACTAAAATCTGGAATTCATTACCTGTTTACCTGGAGAGAGTTCCGGGGGTCAACGCCCCCGCGGCCCGGCCTGTGACCAGGCTTCCTGGTGGATTAAAGCTTGATCAACCAGGCTGTTACTGCTGGCTGCACGCAAACCAACGTACGAGCCACAGCCCGGCTGGTCAGGAACCGACTTTAGGTGCTTGTCCAGTGCCAGCTTGAAGACTGCCAGGGGTCTGTTGGTAATCCCCCTTATGTATGCTGGGAGGCAGTTGAACAGTCTCGGGCCCCCTGACACTTATTGTATGGTCTCTTAACGTGCTAGTGACACCCCTGCTTTTCATTGGGGGGATGTTGCATCGTCTGCCAAGTCTTTTGCTTTCGTAGTGAGTGATTTTCGTGTGCAAGTTCGGTACTAGTCCCTCTAGGATTTTCCAGGTGTATATAATCATGTATCTCTCCCGCCTGCGTTCCAGGGAATACAGGTTTAGGAACCTCAAGCGCTCCCAGTAATTGAGGTGTTATGCACGCCGTGAAGGTTCTCTGTACATTTTCTAGATCAGCAATTTCACCTGCCTTGAAAGGTGCTCTTAGTGTGCTGCAATATTCCAGCCTAGATAGAACAAGTGACCTGAAGAGTGTCATCATGGGCTTGGCCTCCCTAGTTTTGAAGGTTCTCTGTTTATAAATTCAAGTCTCTTCTCAAAAATCACTTACTCACCCACATCTAAATAAATACTGAATAATTGTAGCTCATAAATTGTATCTCATAAATGTTTCTCATTATTGTATCTCATAAATGTCTAACCTGTGACCCACTCAAACTTTTTTTTTTTTAAATACATTACCTAACAGAATACTCCATTCTATTGAATGCACAGCAACACAGTAAATGACCATATGACCTGTCTTTGTAATACTCATTTGTGCTAAATTGTTATCTGTTTACAATAACGTTTTTACCACTGAATATATCATTGCTTAGTTAATCTTAAGTTAATTTTAAGCCTGCCCATAATGCTCTGCATACAAGGGGCTTTGGCATGTTGCACTGTAATAACTGTATTCGTTTGTAGTTCACTGTATCGTGTTCAAATAAATAAATAAATAAATAAATAAAGACCAGGTGATAAGGCTGAGGAAAGAAGGTGGAGAACTCACAAGAAACGATCAAGAGGTATGTTATTATTATTATTATAATCAAGGGGGAAGCGCTAAACCCAGAGGATTATACAGCGCCTGGGGGGGGGATGTGGAAGGCATTCAGGCTTAATTTGGGAAACTGGAGCACAGATCCAATTCCCTAAATCAAGAGCCCCTCACCAACATCAAGGAACCTTCCTTGAGGGGACAAGAGGTATGTGAGAAGCTCAACATGAGATTTAAGGAAGTATTTACAGTGGAGACAGGAAGGCCTCTGGGGGGACAGACCAGATGGGGACACCAGCAAGGAATATACCAACAAGTGTTGGATGACATAAATACAAATGAGGAGGAGGTGAAGAAGCTGCTAAGGGACATCGATACCTCAAAGGCAATGGGACCGGACAACATCTCCCAGTGGATCCTCAGAGAGGGAGTGGATATGCTGTGTGTGCCACTCACCACAATCTTCAACACATCCCCGGAAACTGGGCAACTACCTGATGTATGGAAGACGGCAAATGTAGTTCCCATTTTTAAAAAAAAGAGACAGAAAAGAGGCACTAAACTATAGACCTGTGTCACTGACGTGTACAGTATGCAAAGTTATGGAGAAGATTATCAGGATGAGTGTGGTGGAGCACCTGGAACGGAACAAGAGTATAAACGCCAACCAGCATGGATTCATGGAAGGCAAATCCTGTGTCACAAACCTTCTGGAGTTTTATGATAAAGTAACAAAAATAAGATGCGAGAGAGAGGAATGGGTTGATTGCATCTTCTTGGACTGCATGAAGGCCTTTGACACAGTTCCTCACAAGAGATTAGTGCAGAAACTAGAGGATCAGGCGCATATAACAGGAAGGGTACTGCAATGGATCAGAGAATACCTGACAGGGAGGCAACAACGAGTCAAGGTACGTAATGAGATATCACAGTGGGCACCTGTGACGAGCGGGGTCCCACAGGGGTCGGTCCTAGGACCAGTGCTATTTTTGGTATATGTGAACGACATGATTAAGTAAGTAAGTAAGTAAGTTTATTCAGGTATACACAAATACAGTTACATAGAATTATCATACATAGCAGCACATGTGTAGAGAACCTGGGATAGCCCAAAAAGTCAGACAGAGTGACTTATTTCCATTGAGGTCCTTTTACCTTATTATTATAATATAAAGATTATAATATTTTCTTATTATTCTATAATGAAGATAACATCTTATTATTATACTAAGAAGACTATCTACTACACGAGGGTCATTAAGACTATCAACAATACGAGGGTCATTACTAGGAATAAGGTAAAATTTACTAGGAATAAGGTAAATTTTACCTTATTCCTAGTAATGACCCTCGTATTGTAGATAGTCTTACTGGAAGGGTTAGATTCAGAAGTGTCCCTGTTCGCAGACGATGTGAAGTTAATGAGGCAAATTAAATCAGATGAGGATCAGGCAGGACTTCAAAGAGACCTGGACAGACTGGACACCTGGTCCAGCAAGTGGCTTCTCGAATTTAACCCCACCAAATGCAGTCATGAAGACAGGGGAAGGGCGCAGAAGACCGCAGACGGAGTATAGACTAGGTGGCCAAAGACTGCAACCTCGCTCAAGGAGAAAGATCTTGGAGTGAGTATAACACCAAGCCTGTCTCCGGAAGCACACATCAACCAGATAACTGCTGCAGCATATAGGCGCCTGGCAAACCTGAGAACAGTGTTCCGATACCTTAGCAAGGAATCGTTGAAGACTCTGTACACCGTGTACGTCAGGCCCATACTGGAGTATGCAGCACCTGTCTGGAACCCGCACTTGATCAAGGACGTCAAGAAATTAGAGAAATTGCAAAGGTTTGCGACAAGGTTAGTTCCAGAGCTAAGGGGAATGTCCTATGAAGAAAGGTTAAGGGAAATCGGCCTGACGAGACTGGAGGACAGGAGGGTTAGGGGAGACATGATAACGACATATAAAATACTGCGTGGAATAGACAAGGTGGACAAAGACAGGATGTTTCAGGGAGGGGACACAGAAACAAGAGGTCACAGTTGGAAGTTGAAGACTCAGATGAGTCAAAGGGATGTTAGGAAGTATTTCTTCAGTCATAGAGCTGTTAGGCAGTGGAATAGCCAAGAAAGTGACGTAGTGGAGGCAGGAACTATACATAGTTTTAAGACGAGGTTTGATAAAGCTCATGGAGCAGGGAGAGAGAGAACCTAGTAGCAATCAGTGAAGAAGCGGGGCCAGGAGCTATGAATCGACCCCTGCAACCACAATTAGGTGAGTACAAATAGGTGAGTACACACACACACGTGGTAATGCTTTATTTACAGCTAGCAAAGTCAGGGTATTTCTCCAGAATGGTCTGTAATATACCACTGTGGATAAAATTCTTTGCCATTTCTTGAACATTTCTGAGTGAGTTGTCTCTAAATTCATTAAAGTAAGAATATCGCTAACATTAGCGGGTCGCTGGCACCAGCTGGGAGGTGTCTATGTTGACATAAACATCAGGGCGGCTGCTCATCCTTCACCAACTTTTTTTTTTTTTTTAAATCGCGACGAGTGCCAGGCAGGGAAGGAGCCATGGGTAATAGTGACAGTACTCTGGCTGTGCTGCAGGTGGACAGGGATAAAGGCAAGGTACGTTACTAACTTGTCAACACCTGTAATTACTCTCCCATCCACTCCAAGTGAGAAGTAACTTGGACTGTTGGGTTATCCTCGAATTTAATTAACTTTTAGATAATGTATTATTTTGTATGCCTATACCTCTCAAGGGAGGTGTGCCTTGATGCTGGTGAGGGGCTCTTGATCCAAGGAATGGAAATATGCCACTGATTTTTTGGGTTATAGGTAATTTACGCAATGTATGATAATTGTACATGTGTGTACCAGTGCATAAATATACTTACTTAACCTCCCCTTCCTTGGATCAGACTTTTGTGAAAAATAAACTACTTTGACTTTTTTTATGGATTATACTAGGTAATTGACACTATGATAATTTATGTAAATCTGTTTATGTGTACCTGTACCTGAATGAACTTACCAGTCCAAAGATGGTGCTATATAGTACAGTGGACCCCCGCATAACGATGGCATCACATAGCGATTTTTCCGCATACCGCTTACTTTTATCGCAAAATTTTTGCCGCGCATACCGATTAAAAACCCGCTCACCGATTTTCGTCCGAGACGCGTCCAATGTGCCCTCAGCCAGCCTCACATGTGCCGCCCGTCCCATTGTTTACCAGCCAGCCTCTGCGGTAACGTCCAAGCATACACTCGGAATATTTCGTATTATTACAGTGTTTTCGGTGCTGTTTCTGGAAAATAAGTGACCATGGGCCCCAAGAAAGCTTCTAGTGCCAACCCTGTGGTAAAAAGGGTGAGAATTAGTATGGAAATTAAGAAAGATTTTGAAGGGTTTGGGGCTAACCCTGAGAAGCCTATGCCAGTTGTGGAATCCATTGTGCCTACTTCAAAGATTAAGGAAATGTGTGCACAGTGGGTTGAACTGCAAACCTTTATGGATGAAAATCACCCTGACACAGCTGTTGCAAGCCGTGCTGGTGACTATTTCAATGACAATGTTGTGGCCCATTTTAGACAAATCGTAAAGGAACGGGAGGTACAGAGCTCTATGGACAGATTTGTTGTGCGACAGAGGTCCAGTGACTCTCAAGCTGGTCCTAGTGGCATTAAAAGAAGAAGGGAAGTAACCCCGGAAAAGGACTTGCTACCTCAAGTCGTAATGGAAGGGGATTCCCCTTCTAAACAGTAAGAAGATAATGCTCTCCCCTCCTCCCATCCCATCAATCATCACCAGATCTTCAATAAAAGTAAGTGTCATGTAAGTGTGCATGCCTTTTTCAGTTTGTGTGTATTAAAATTAATATTTCATGTGGTAAAAAATTTTTTTTTTCATACTTTTGGGTGTCTTGCACGGATTAATTTTATTTCCATTATTTCTTATGGGGAAAATTCATTCACATAACGATTATTTCGCATAACAATTACCCCTCTTGCACGGATTAAAATCGTTAACCGGGGGTCCACTGTATATGAATTACAGGTTTATAGCTTTTTGCAATGAAAATAAGTCACTTGACTTTTCTGTGTTATTCTATAATAATAATATCTTTATTTCTACAAGTACATGTACAAGGTATACAGTCCTAGCTGACATCACTGACATACTACTGTATAGAAAGCCCCTTGTTATGTAGAGAATTTTGGGCAAATTAGGTCAGTATTGTCACAGGATGCGACCCACACCAGTCCACTAACACCCAGGTACCCATTTTACTGATGGGTGAACATGAACAACAGGCATAAGGAAACACACCTAATATTTCCACCCTTGTTGGAATCGAACCACTGACCCTCAGCATGTAAAGCAAGAGCTTTGCCTACCAGGCCTCAGGCCTTGGGCCATCTTACATCTAGATAATTTACACTCATTTGTACTTCATGTTGTAATTTGTTTACTGTATTTTTACCACTGAATACAGCATTGCTTAGTTAATCTTAAGTTAATTTTAAGCCTGCCCACAATGCTCTGCATACAAGGGGCTTTTGGCACGTACACTCATCCACTGTATTTCTTTTGTACAACTATGTATTATGTCCAAATAATAATAAATAAATAAATAAATAAATAAATATGTATGATAATTGTACTTATGTGTACCTTTACCCAAATAAACTTACAAAAATGAAATCAAGATTGTGCCCACAACGTGTATGTGCCATGGCATGGTAGGCAACAATTTCACCTCACACTTGAGTGCCCATGGTTTTGATCCCCAGCAAGGGTGGAAACATTGAGAGTGTTGCCTTACACTTGTCCTGTCCACCTAGCAAGCAAGTAGGTACCTGGGTGTTAGTTGACTGGTGTGAGTGGCATCCTGGAGGGCAAGATTTAAGGACTTCAATGGAAGCAAGACATACAGTCCTCGATGATGCACTGAATTTCTTGGGTTATCTGGGGTGGCTAACCCTCCAGAGTTAAAAATCCAAACAAGATTTTAACCCTTTCAGGGTCCGTCCCGTAGATCTACGGCTTTACGTTCAGGGTCCAAACCGTAGATCTACGCCATGAGCTCAGCTCACTCTGATAAACTGTGAGTGGTACATTTGGGCCTAGATATGAGAGAATACATCTATGTGGTATGTGTGCACCACATAAAACAGATCCTGCAGCACACTGTGTATAATGAGAGAAAAAAAATGAAATCATGATTTTTCGATTAAAACAGCAACTTTGCAGTGTTTTTTCGTATGTTTTTTATAGTTGTATTTGCGATTTCTTGGTCTCATTTGATAGAATGGAAGACATATTACAGAAATAGAGATGATTTTGATTGGTTTTAGCACTGGAAATGGCTTGAAACTGAGCTCAAAGTAGCAGAAATGTTAAATTTTTGCCGATATTCAAGAGTAAACAAACGACCTCACACGTCTAATACACATCAGCTGGTGGGTCTAATATACATTCACAAATATGGTGATGATATTTATACAATTATTACAGTATTGCATAACAGTAAATCTTCTATTTTTTGGTGTGAATAAAAATTCATTGTGTGAATAAAAAATCAAAATGGAATTTATTTGTAAAGCCTCAAAACATAACTAATGAACAGAGGAAATGTTAGTTTAGTGCCAGGAATGCTTACATTGTTCATTCTGGACCCTATTTTGAAATTGGAATATTTTGAACTTTGTGTTAAATTGGCCAAATTAACAATTTCCGATCACTTTATTTTGTAGTTGAAACAATTGACTTGGCGATTTCTTGTGCTCAATCGATAGAATAGAAGTAATACTAGTGAAATAGCTAAGAATTTGGTTGACTGGAATAATGTAATTGGCCTAAAATGGGAGTCAAAGTCGGCAAAATCGCCGATTCGTAAATATCGCTGACACATCAAAATTCGCGAGAGCATAATTTCGTCAATTTTCCACCAAATTTCGTACTTTTTGTTTTATTACCTTCACAAAAAGATTCTCTACGATTTCATAAGAAAAAATAACAAATTTTTTTTTTTGAAAATTCTTGGACACTGGTGCGTGACTCCAGATTTGGGCCTTGGACCCTGAAAGGGTTTAGGTCATTGTGGAAAATTACAGTTATCTGAATGTATCATTATGTACATAACAGTAAATGGATAAAGATAATTATTATTTATCAGTTAGACAAGTAGGAATTTGGGACACCTAGGTCACAAAAAATGTCCCCCTTCGATACCTACCACTGTCATATCCACAAGTTGCTCTAGACCTATTAATTATAAATGAAATATAAATCACCAGGAATGCTGGTAAATATATAAATTTGTGGACTGTATATTAAAAGTAAAAAATGATTATATATATCTATACATATTTATATAACAGAAGGAGAATATATCTTAATCATAACACTCACCAATTTGACTGGAGATTAATGTGTCATGCACAGGACTCCCCCTTTTGCCTACATTTATGAAAAATTTACTGGCCAGAATTTAAACATAAATTAGACAGCTTATCTGAGGTTCCTGGAGTTGTCCTGTCCTGTCGCCTGATACTCAAATTATGCAGGAATGCACATCCAACAATTTTGTCTCCTATTTGAGAGGTGTCAGCCTAATTTTAACTTCTAGAGCACGAAAAATTCTTCCCAATATTCACTAACAGTTGACCAGTTCAAACAGCAATGGCGAGTGTCCTTTTGCGCAGGTACAGAAAATTTCCCATTTTTTATGACATAAATATTATTAAATACAGTATGGCCATCTATTTACATATAACTACTGTATTTCTGGAAAATATATACAGTATTTTCCACAGTCATTATAAAAGTTTTGTTTATGTATCCAATACCAAAACAAAAATTTGCTGCCTTACATCATTTCCCATTCCTCAGGCACTGTATGATCCCAACTGATTTATCACTTCCCATAAATATAATTGCACACTCACTCGCTGCTGTGGGAAGACTCGATATAGAAAGGGATGTTGACTTTATTGGACCCTAAAGAGAGGTTTCTTGATTCAGGTGTGGGGCTCTTGATGCAAGGAATGGACCTGTCCTCCCCTTCCTTAGATTGAACCTTGTTGTCTCCCACGTCCCTAAGTGTTGTGTAACCCCTATGGATTTAGTGCTTCCCCCCTGAATATATAATAATAATACTGGGTTAAGATACAGTGGAACCTTGTTTTTCGGCTGCTGCATTTATCGGCCGATTCGTGTTTAGGCCGGTTTTTTGGCGGAAATTTTGCTCTGTATTTTGGCTGTTGCCTCATATATTGGCTGTATTAGACGTGTCAGCCCGCCTCCCGCTGGGACGCCATGCATAGGTGAGTTGGTCTCCCTTTGTCTGTTGGTGAGTGAGCATATACTCTTCACATTCATCCAAACATTTCCGTAAAATCTATTGTTTTTGGTGTTTTTTTTATTAAGTGCGACTGTGAAATAAGTCGCCATGGGCCCCAGGAAAGATCCTAGTAAAGTTCCTTTGGTAAAGAAAGTGAGAAACATGATGCAATTTAAGAAGGAAGTAATAGAAAAATAGGAGAGTGGTGTGCGGTTGCTGGAACTTGCCAAATCAAATCAACAATCACTTCTATCCTGGCAAAGAATGAACAAATCAAGGAAGCTGATGTGGTGAAAGGGGTAAACATGTTAATGAAAAAGAGATCACAAACAAATGAAGACATAGAGAAGTTGTTGTTGTGGATCAGGGAAAAACAGTTAGCGGGAGATAGTGTTTCAGAGACGATCATTTGTGAAAAGGCAAGGCAGTTGCATGCGGATCTTGACAGAATATTATTCAATATAACGCTAATATTAAAATTAAAATTAAATTAAAATTCTTTATTTCTCTGTTAATATTACAATGTGGAGTTTGCATATTACGTATAAGATATTATTACATATTATAAAATACTTATTACAAAGAAGGCCACTAATATGTCTAGGTATACCTAGACATTTCAGGCAGACTAATACTAGTTCTTACTCTATATTGACACAGGATATGAATCATACTGGTATTACCTGGAGTTTTCCTGGAGTTTACCAATTAATTTATCTATTAATGGAAATGGTCTCGATTTGGTATGATACAGTTTCTATATTGGAGTGTCTTAGGCAAACTTATGACTAGCTTAAGAATTATGATGCAATAGCTGTATTCAGAATTTTATGTTTACAGTGATGTGTAAATTAGGGGGAGTCACAGATATTAATAGGTGTATCAACTCTACGGCTTATTTATCTATCACAGTTGATCTAATATGACATAATAAATAATACAGTATAAACAACATAGAAACATGGTATGTACTCTAGAATGAATAAAATATGTCATTATATGGCGAGCGGTTGCTGTCACTCCCGCAGTAAAGTAATTATCCCTCAAACCATAGCTTCCCACGCTTCCCCTTCTGAGATATAAGAGAAAACAGAGTTTTGGAGAGGCTAACTACACTAGATCACTAGTGCAGTAAGAAAAACGTTGAAACAAACACGATTTTCTTGGAAAAATTGCCAAAGAGGACCTACATCACACAGGAGGAAAAGGCACTGCTAAGACACAAGCCTATGAAAGACAGGCTTACCAAAGCCCCAGAGAGGGCTTTCATACCTGAAGTCTTTATGGAGGGGGATTTCCCTTCCAAAAAATAATCAGTCTTCCCTCTGTCCTTTCCCTGTCTTCCATAAGCCAACAAGAGTCTTCAATAAAGGTATGTAATAGTGATTTAAATGTTCATTTATTTATTTTATTTAGTTCTCATTGTATTGTGTGTGTAAAACTGTAATTAATCTTTAAAAAATGTATTTTTTGTTAATATTTTGGGTGTCTGGAACAGATTAATGTATTTACATTAATTCTTATGGGAATTATTGCTCCAAACTTAGGCCGACTTTCCGGAATGGATTACGGCTGAAAAACGAGGTTCCACTGTATACTTTAAAAAGACCCTTCAGTAGAAATGCCTTGAAGCCAGTGAAGAGTTCTTGATCCAGGGAATTGGACTGAGTCTCCAGTTGGACTGTCTCTCATCACCCAAACACACCATAATTGCCTACAGGTTTAGCAGTTCTCTATAAATCTTATTTTATTCCTCGTTGTGCTTTTATTATGTAAATTCTCCAGTATTCAGCACATTGTACAATTAATGTATGTACATGCAGTGGCTATGGAAAAATACCTTTTTGTTTATATAACTTAACCTAATGTTACCCAACCTAAGGCTAACTGACAGTTTTTCACCTGGTCTAGATTTGGTTAGGTTATGTTAGGTTTGGATGGGTTGTGTTGGGTTATGTTATTAAATTTACTTATCAAAATAAAGCTATTTTCCCATTTGTCCAAAATATAAATTTCTATTATTACCTAAATAAACAATGTCCACAACAAATAACTGTTTTTCCCATGGAATGGATAACATGGATATTATTTATAATATTAAAGATAAGCATATTTCTGTCCACCTGAAAAAAGTAAGCTATGACCATTTACAGTTTATTTTCATAATTGTTCCAGAGGACTAGTAACCCAGGATAGCTAAAGAAAGTCACTAATTCTGGCTTATACTACTGTCTAAAGTGTTTGGAGATTTGTCTGGATAATGTTCATCATACTTAATTAGTTTCTAGAGATTGTTAAATATATATGCTAAATAGTGGCTATAGCAATAACAGGTTGAGAGAGATGAGCGAATAAACACCTGGATATATTTACATATTTAGAAAACTTTTCAGTCTTGGGACCTTGATCTCATCTAGAAGTGGTCAGTGTCAGACCTGAAACTTGTTTTAACTGAACATGTTCTAGTTTTTGCTCAGATGATTCCTAGCTACTTGTTAGTGTCCATTACCAAGGTTTTATCATACAACCACAAGACTTGTATGATAAAATGTTAATAATTATGAAAGTTCCTCTATTGCAGAAGGTGCCTCCTCAAGAAGTATGATTACATCACATTTCATATTACCCTTCATCTGTAGCATTCCCTATTATTATTATTATTATTATTATTATTATTATTATTATTATTATTATTATTATTATTATTATTATTATTCTTTCTCTTTCTTTCAACACACCGGCCGTATCCCACCAAAGCAGGGTGGCTCAAAAAGAAAAACGAAAGTTTCTCTTAAATTTAGTAATTTATACGGGAGAAGGGGTTACTAGCATTTTAGTCGCCTCTTACAACACGCATGGCTTACGGAGGAAGAATTCTGTTCCGCTTCCTCATGGAGAATTATTATTATTATTATTATTATTCACAGGTGTATGAAGACTGGATGATGGCCCCTGGGGATTTGGATGGTGTCCCAGTAACAGTATTCTCTGCTGCTCATCCTGCATCATCTCGCAAGAGACCTTATATTGAGAGAGCTTTACAGGTTTGATAAAAAAAAAATACAATTTTTTTTATTTGTGTTGTATGGGTCACAGGCAAGCCTTGTTTATTATTTTGAGTCAGTTACCTACCAAATGCCTGCAGCAGGTTTCGAGGGTTCTTTTCCCCTCACTGCCAAGCCTGAGTCCAGGCTTCCTTGTTGACTACCTGGTCATCTAGGTTATTGCTGCTAGTGGTGTACAGGCCTACATAGCCATCAGGCACTTGTAGAAGGAAGTGGTCTAGTTTGTTAGCCCTTTCATTGTCCAGACCCCCAAAATTAATATTACTCCTTGTGTCCACTGAAATGGTAGAGAATCTTTTTTCTGAATGTAATGACACCAAAAGTATGATATTTGATGGAGAATTTAAGGCATTATGCAGGTGCAAAGTTAGTGATCTGTGCCCTATTTACACATCGGTGATTTCTCCAATTTTGAATCCCATTTAAGTTAATTCCATTCTCCCTTTCAACTAGATTCTTAACTGTTTTGCTACTATTCCTTCTGTTTTGTCAACTGAGCACATGAAACCACCCATTCAACTATTACAACTACTATATAAAGTGCACTGACCAACCGGGCTGTGGTTCGTACGTCAGCTTGTGTGTGGCCAGCAGTAACAGCCTGGTTGATCAGACTCTGATCCACCACGAGGCCTGGTCTCAGACCGGGCCGCGGGGTCGTTGACCCCCAAAACCCTCTCCAGGTAAACCCCAGGTAAGATTTAAAGAATTCCAATGTAAAAATAGAATGCAAAATGAATAATATAGACATTCCTGGCACTAAAACAACAAATTCTCTGTTCATTTATCAATAATGTCCCAGGCCTTTTCTTTATTGCACTTGCCATCCATTTTGAATTCATAATCACTCAAAAATAGAAATATTGCCAGAACAAGTGTAGAAGTTTTCGAAAGGTAACTGAATCATAATCTCTGCCAGGTGCCAGATCAAGTAGGCTGTAAGGGATTTGAGAGTAAGTGGACTGCTAACAGCAACAGCCTGGTTGACCAGGTGGGCAACAGGAAAGCCTGGTGTCAGGCCAGACTGTGAGAATAGGAAGACTTTGGAAACTGGTCACAGGCAAATTGACATTTACACAGCCCTTTTATAAGTAGGATAAACCTGTGGTGAAAATTTGAAGCTCAGCAGAAAAGGCTTTCTAAATTTACTGCATCAGAATAAAATTTAAGAATGGCCTAAATAAAACTGAATAGAGGGCTCCTGTACATGTCAATAGATACATGAGCCTTTTCCTGGTTACAATACACTAGCTTTGAAAATTTGAAGCCAATTGGATGAAGTGTTCTCCAGTTATAAGTGAAAACCTTGAAAAAAGAAAGAGTCAGGCAGCCACCTAGATGTATCCTATCAGGGGTACCTAATAATGTTAGATGACCTGACATTTAGAGTGCACAATGAAGTGTATATAAATCCTTGGCCAGAAAATTGTAAGATGGATTGTGGGAACCTTCATAAGCACTCCACTGATGATCCTTTCTAGGGACTTGTGCTCTCACTTGCAGAATACTACTTTCTTTGTTCACATCTCCATTTAAGGTGAGCTAGGCAGTCTAGAAAATATAGATGATTTTTTTACCCCTCACAAAATTGCTAAATCATCTAAGCTACTGGGATAGTCTCACACTTGGGATTGGATCCCACTGATATATGTATCACTTAATTTATAGAATATTGTACAGTATAGGACCCCTGTATCCATGGAGCATGTGTTCCAAGGACCTGCCATCTGTACCGAAACCGCGGATAGTAGCAAACCCTATATGTATGTCCTATCACTTTTTTCAGTGATGGGAAGCACTTTATGGCTTCATCTTAGGCTTTGAAGAACTGCCAGCTTCTCTACTTTTCTGCTTTGGGGCTATTATTATGCAAAATTAAGATAACTGAAATCGCAGTGGATATGGAGGTTCTACTGTATATGAAAATTAAAGGTCAGGGTCCTGTCTGTACTTTTATTTATAGAACTTCTGCAGTGAGAGGAAGGGATGTGCAGAATAATAAATATTATATAAATTAGGGATGCAGTAATAAAACTAGAGAAAAACTGTCAGAATGTGAGGTTCATAACTCTTCAATACTTTACTGCATTGTACAAATAAATATGGTATAAGAAATGTTACCAGAACAAAGGTGTAAATTTTCAAGAGGGAATTAATCAAACTGTGTTAGCCCCGTTAGTTAGATTGTGATGGCTATATGGGACTGTGGGTCATACTGGGTTGCGAATGTAGAAAGGCTCAAAAGCAGTTGTATGTAAACTTTTTGCATTTAAAGAATTAAAGATGTTTACCAGGAGTTTACCTGGAGAGAGTTTAGGGGGTCAACACCCCCGTGGCCCTGTCTGAGACCAGGCCTCATGGTGGATCAGGGTCTGATCAACCAGGCTGTCACTGCTGGCCGCATGCAAGCTGACGTACGAACCACAGCCCGGTTGGTCAGGTACTGACTTTAGGTGCCTGTCCAGTGCCTTCTTGAAGACAACCAGGGGTCTATTGGTAATTCCCCTTATGTATGCTGGGAGGCAATTGAACAGTCTTGGGCCCCTGACACTTATTGTGTTGTCTCTCAGTGTGCTTTTGGCACCCCTGCTTTTCATCGGGTTCAAGTATTTATACTGTACTTTTAATTTTAAAAATTTTCAGGCCAGCAGAGTATATCGACATCCAGGCCTGTTGAAGTACTTGGACGGGGGTGTGATCAATGGGGAGGTGGTTGTGGTGATGGAGAGAGCCACCTCACTGCTACACCATGATCTGGAGCACTTCTCTCCACTTCACATATCAGCAGGGCTTTTGTCTATTATTGATACTTTAGCCTTTCTCCATGACAGGGTAAGACTAGAGTTCTGTTTACAGTTCTTAGAGCTTTATTGCTGTTTGTATATTGTGTTCTTTTTAGTGTAAATGGCATTCTTACCTGATTATATTATATTTTCCATTTCAGGCAGGCGTAAGTCACAACAATGTAAGCACTGCCAGCATTTTTGTCACCCCTGATGGAGCATGGAAGCTGTGGGGCCTTGAGTACTCATGCAGGTATAGTGTTTTGATGGAAGCTTTAGATTTGGTGTTGAGTGTATATGTAAGATTTTTGATGAGTGGCTGATCTCCAATGCTAATGGAATTATTTTCATTTAGGAAATAACACAGAACTTATTTTCCCTTTATGGTAATTTTCTTTGTCACTACCACTTAACATATTTCATGCATTCAAATTCTCATCACTGGTAACTAAAGATTGTCCATTTTTTCTTTTTTTTCTTTTTTCATATTCTTACTTTTTACCACTTGTTTATGGTTCCTTCTTTTCAAACTTGATTATTTTCAGTATCAGGAAGTAATTATAGTGGTACCTTGACTTACGAATGCCCCAACTTTCGAGTTTTCCGAGTTATGAGCCGTCGCTCGGTTGATTTTTTGCTTTGAGTTGCGAGCCAAAATCCAAGTTATGAGTGAGCTTCAGATATGCTGCCACTCGCAGGAGAGAGGAAATACCAGAAACCTCGATAATAGTCAATGTGTAACATCCTTTCAATTTTGATATCACTGGTAGTGTCATCCTGTCAGAATGTTATATAACATATTCCCTTAGTAAAGAGAAACAATTCTGGAATGTGTAATACATGTTCGGCAGGCCAGCAGGTTGGGTGGCCGGCTGGCTGGTTGGCTGGCTGATTTGCTTTGGCTGTCTCTATCTCCTTCTGTCTGTCTGTATCTATCTCTGCCTTTCTCTATCTGTGTGTCTGTGTCTCTATTTCTGTTTCTGTCTATCTCTCTCTGTCTCTGTCTCACATGTACACATAAATACGTACAGTTATACATAGTGTAAATTACCTAGGATAACCCAAAAAATCCAGACAAAGTGCTATACTATGCTTGTAGATATAAGGCATAATAAGCATGACTGGCAAGTAATACACATTTTCACTTGTTCAGGAATCAGACGTGTCCGACTCTGTATCGTGTGTAATACCTGTTGGTTCACGAGCAGCTCTCTCTCTCTCTCTGAGAGAGAGAGAGACAAGTAGAGAGACAGGAAGACAGAAACACAGGCAGACAGAAAGACCGACAAGCAGAGACAGATAAACATAGACAGAGCTAGACAGAAACAGACAGACCTGTTTATTTGTAACAGTGAAAAATAAAGCCAAGTCAGTGCATGATCATCAAATGTCACTCCACGAGTGACACTCCACTGGCAGTGGAGTGTCACTCCATCGGCAGTGGAGTGACACTCATCTTACACCGTGCTTTAAGGAGTTTCATATATACTCCAGCATTTCTGAAACTGCTGGGACCTGGTGAAAAAGGCAAAAATCATTTCTGATTTATAAATACTGTACATTCTTCTATTTATAAACCTGTAACAAAATAATTGGGTTGATTTTTTGGAGTCTGGAACAGATTAATGGCATTTCAATTAATTTCAATGAGGAAAATTTATTTGATATACGAGCTTGGTCACGGAACAAATTAAACTCATAAGTTAAGGTACCTCTGTACTGCTTCACTTACTGAAAGGGAATATTCTCATTGATGGTTTTTCCTCTTCCTATATTCACACTACAATGCCACTTGACAGTCCACATTTTCTTTTTCTTATTTTCTTGTCCCTGTACAATGGAACCTTTAGTTTCAGCCGTAATCAGTTCAAGAAGCTCGGCCGAAATTCAAATTGTTCGAAAGTCAGAGCAATATTTCCCATAAGAAATAATGTAAATCCAATTAATCCATACCAGACACCCAAAAATATTCACAAAAAATTAATTTTTTAAAGAATAAACATAGTTTTAAATACAGAAAGCAATGAGAAATAAATATAAACATTACATACCTTTACTGAAGACTCTTGTTGGCTTATGGAAGACAGGGAGGAGGAGAATTTGGAGAAAAGACAAGATACTCCTTCAATATGATGCTAATATCAACTCTACGGCTTATTTATCTATCACAATTGATCTAATATGACATAATAAACAATATTAATAACATAGAAATGTGATATATACTCTAGAATGAATAAAATGTGTCATTATGTATGTCATGAGTGGTGGTGGTGGTGTTGCGTTATCAGGGCCACTGACAGCATAAGCCGTATAGTGGTGGTGGCGGTGGCATTGTTTCCAGTGGCCTTGTATACCTCCAATAACATTAGAGGAGTTAGTTTCGTGTCCATTTTCTATTGCTTAATCGCTTAACTTGCTACACTGTTAATGCTCCACTTTATTGGTAGCTGGCGCTATATCCTTTATCGACTCCTGCTGCTTTAGTATTGTATATATTGTAGAATCACTGAAGAAGGCACATTCTCCCCTCTCTCTTCCTCCTCCACTTTAGTACTTTGCTACAATTTCTTTCTTCAATTCTGTCGTGTTTCTCACTTTCTTTACCAAAGGATTGGCACTAGGAAGTTTCTTTGGGCCCATGGTTAATTATGTAGCAGTCGCACTCAATCAACAAGCACAAAAAACAATGGATTATTGTGAAATATTTGGATGAAAGCGCAGAGTAATGTTCACTCGAGGAGAAACAAAGCTAGACTGACTCACAACACGTGTGTGGGATGCTTTTCGTGGGCGCAGACAGGTCTGGTATGGCGGCCTAAACTCTAGGTACTGTTTGAAACTCAAGACAAAATTTAGCCAAAAAAAAGTGACTGAAACTCAAAACTGCCAAAACTTGGGGTGGCCGAAACTCGAAGTTCCACTGTATCTTATTTTATCTCTTCCCATATAAAGTTGTGTGTGCTTGGTGAGGGTAATTCTCATTTTCTTCACACAATCTCAGTGCAAGCAAATTTAGCTTCACTTAATAGTTAACCCAGCATGTTCTTTAATAGATTTTTAATATGCTCATTTCAACTTGAAAATATTTGCATGTCTTAATAATGATGGTCAGTACACTGATGGTTTAGCCATTAAAATCATAGAAAATAAATCTAGAGCAACAAGGATGCCATACTTCATATAGGGCTGTGGGGGTAGAAGATCCCTTGAAACTAGTTACAAGTAAATCACATGTAGTTAGATAGGCAGATGCATTTGTACTCGGACCAATTTATATTATTGTATTTTGTAAGAACTTATATAAGAAAGCAACAGTCTTTCTTCCTTATGCATTGCATTGCATTTTTCTGTTTGCAAGATAGTCATGTCTTTTTTAACATTAAACATTGCTGTTATGTAATTGTTTACTGTAAATAAAAATGGTGCACTTTCTCCCATTGATATTTCATTGTAGTCACATACACTGCATCATGCTGCATCACACTATTTCAGTGACCTATTATTTCGGTCACTCAAAACAACTCATTCGTTATCTTTGCTTAACTTTTCTCTGCGTATTTCTATTACATATTTATATTTTTACACATTGGAGGGTTCTACAGAGGTCTGCTTTAGCTCATTTTAAAGCCAAGCTCTACCAATATCTACTATTGTTAATGTATAGGTGTGTATCTTACTTAATAACATACATTTAGGAAACAAATTATAAGCTTGATCTGGATGTGGGTCAGCTTTCATTCAGTAAGTTCATTTGATGTTTTGAATGTCCACACGTTGTGAGAATCTGCTCTGAAAACACATAATTAGTGAAATGAATGATTGGTGTTGTAACTGCTAATGGATGTCTGTCATCTTGCTGTGTAATAGCTGTTTTCTGGCACTCCTTAAAGTTGGTGCAGGTGGCAACTCATCAGAGCATTAGGAGCATTGAGGGGATAAAACACCTCAATTACTGGGAGCGCTTGAGGTACCTAAACCTGTATTCCCTGGAACGCAGGCGGGAGAGATACATGATTATATGCACCTGGAAAATCCTAGAGGGACTAGTACCGAACTTGCACACGAAAATCACTCACTATGAAAGCAAAAGACTTGGCAGACGATGCAACATCCCCCCAATGAAAAGCAGGGGTGTCACTAGCACGTTAAGAGACCATACAATAAGTGTCAGGGGCCCGAGACTGTTCAACTGCCTCCCAGCATACATAAGGGGGATTACCAACAGACCCCTGGCAGTCTTCAAGCTGGCACTGGACAAGCACCTAAAGTCGGTTCCTGACCAGCCGGGCTGTGGCTCGTACGTTGGTTTGCGTGCAGCCAGCAGTAACAGCCTGGATGATCAGGCTCTGATCCACCAGGAGGCCTGGTCACAGACTGGGCCACGGGGGCGTTGACCTCCGGAACTCTCTCCAGGTAAACTCCAGGTATACATAGATGCTCCTCACCTTACGATGGGGTTTACAGCCTGAGGAACCCATCTTAAGTTGAAAATATAAGTCGAATATGAATTTTTTCTTTTCAACATGTCGGCCGTCTCCTACTGAGGTAGGGTGACCCAAAAAGAAAGAAAATCCCCAAAAAGAAAATACTTTCATCAACATTCAATACTTTCTCCTCAGTCGCACATAATCACTGTCTTTTCAGAGGTGCTCAGATATGACAGTTTAGAAGTCCCTCCAAACTGTCAATATCCCAAACCCCTCCTTTAAAGTGCAAGCATTATACTTCCCATTTCCATTTCCAAGACTCAAATCTGGCCAACTGGTTTCCCTAAATCCCTCCACTAAATATTACCCTGCTCACACTCCAACATCTCGTCAGGTCCCAAAAAACATTCGTCTCCATTCACTCCTATCTAACATGCTCACGCACGCTTGCTGGAAGTCCAAGCCCCTCACCCACAAAACCTCCTTTACCCCCTCCCTCCAACCTTTTTGAGGATGACCCCTACCCCTTCTTCCTTCCCCTACAGATTTATACACTCTCCAAGTCATTCTACTTTGATCCATTCTCTCTAAATGACCAAACCATCTCAACAACCCCTCTTGAGCCCTCTGACTAATGCTTTTAGTAACTCCACACCTCTTCCTAATTTCCACACTCCGAATTCTCTCCATAATATTTACACCACAATATTGTCACTGAGTAGGTAAATAAACAAATAATCACTGTAACTAACTAAATACTGTACCTTTTTTAAAATGTTAATAAATCCTTTACATCAAGATGTGGGTCACCGAGATGTTGTGGATGTCCTGGAGCAATATCTAAAATAAGGAAAATCTTGAAGGGTATGTTGTTTTGATGACAGTATTCTTTCACCTAGTGAATAAAACAGTTCAAAAGCCATATTGCATATTGCTAGCCAAGGAACAGATTAAAATTTAAAGTTTGATGACTGCTGAATGTGCATTGCCATCGCACCATCATAAAGTTGATACTGTTTGGGAAACTGAGCCATCATAAAGCAAGGAGTACCTGTCACCATCACCTCGGGTATTGAAGGGTTTGCTGAATGACAGGTCCATCTAGGCTGGATCAAGGCCAGAGAAGAGTTTCTTTGCACTGTCTTCTACCTTGCACAGATTTTGAAGATGGAATGAAAGATAAGCAATAAAAGAGAGTGGTGGATACTCAGCGTGAAAGCAAACTGATGTATTGTATAGTATTCCATAGTTTTGCAGCCTATGTTGTTTATCAAGTCTGAGATGTGCCATTGCATTGCTATTTCCTTTGTTGCAGTGCTTACAATATTTATGACATGGTCATTAGTTATTGTAGCCTAATTTCTCGCTGAGAATATCAATTTCACTTCTGCTTATTTTTACACCAACTCAAGTAGAACCATTTTTTGCACGTTGGCTGGTATAAACCTAGCCTTTCTTTATGCTCGTCAAAACCAACCCACAAATTGAGGACAGAATTGAATGATGCCTTGATTCATCTTGGACTATTATTAAGTCATGAGTGATATAATGGCCCAAGATGGACCAAAATGTTATTCAGTTTCATGTCCAATTTGTGGGTTATTTGTAAATTGTATCAGTCACAGTATTGTGATTTTTATTCTTCTACTCTTTATTTCTTAGTGTGAATAATTGGTGGCTGGTTTACTTATGTGATGGCCAAAAGTGGCTTGATAGAATTTTAGGAAATATTTCAGATTTTCCTTCAGAAAGTCTAAAGAACATAAATAAACATTATGTGATATTGTTATGCTGAGTATCTTGCAATTTTCTATATTTTTCAGTTTTGGAGAGCTGACACGTGATCATATTGAACACATAAATAGCTACTGTCATGAGAAATCTATCCCACCAGATGACAAATCTCGAATTTCTCCAGCATATCAGCATGCTAGAGACTCCTATGCTTTTGCTCGTCTTGTTGAAGATATTCTAACTCCAGAAACTGTGTCAGGTTAGTGCTGAAGTAGAGGAATTGATGAATATTTTGTTATTTAACTGTTTATGTGTTTTATACTTGTTACACAGTATATATCTGATAAGGGGGACTTTATGAGGTTAGCATGTATGTCTTAATGTTTTTACACAGTTTATGGGTGGTATCTTGAGAATATATCTTTGCCTAAACTTTAAGCTTGCCTCACTTTTATACTTTATGTTCATAAACAAAGTTTTCTATAGAAGTGAGATAGTACAGTTCCCTGTTGGTTATTTTGGTGATTATTTTTTTGTTTTGTGTATCAGGGGGTTTGCCTCTACTTACTGGAGTAGTGACAAATGAAACAAGAGATACCTCTTTCTTGCTATACACATTCCGTAAATACAGAGGTGCTGGATATTCTTGGCTGAAACTGTAAGGCCCATAAATAATTTTGTTTGAGGGTTTAGATATTATTATGCTGATGCTGTCTTAAAATAGTTGTAACATAATCACTTCAAATATGGCATATAAATATCATATAGTTCTGTTGTGCTCATCTCAAAACTACAATTATCCTTGTGTTCCATAGGCATCTGCAATAGTAATAAAAATAATTATGGAAAAATATGGTGATAGTGATTGTGAGAAGTACAGTGCCTGCACTTGAAGGAGAAGTGGGGATGTTGAAATTCAGAGGATGATTTGAATTCTGATGTCTGTGCACTTCTGGTAAGACAGCTACTGAATGAATGAAGGTGAATGGGTATCCCTTTTTTAGTTCACCCTCCCTAAGTGGTAAATGACTAGTGTATTAAAATAATTTTAACCCTTTGACTGTTTTCGACGTATAAATACGTCTTACGAGCCAATGTTTCTGACGTATATATACTCAATAATTCTAGCGGCTTCAAATCAAGTGGGAGAAAGTTGGTAGGCCCACATGTGAGAGAATGGGTCTGTGTGGTCAGTGTGCACCACATAAAAAAAATCCTGCAGCACACATTGCGTAATGAGAAAAAAAAAACTCTGATCGTTTTTTTGGAATAAAACGCCGACTTTGAGGTGTATTTTCGTATAGTATTTATCGTTGTATTCGCGTTTTCATGGTCTTAGGTGATAAAATGGAAAACATATTACAGAAATAGAGATGATTTTCATTACTTTTACGATGAAAACGACCTTGAAACTGAGCTCAAAGTAGCGGAAATGTTCGATTTTTACCAATGTTCAAGAGTACATAAATCACACCACACGTCCAATACACGTCAACTGGGGAGTCTAATATTCTTTCACTAGTGCACTGATATTATTTATACCATTTTTACAATAATGCAGTCGTCTGCATAACAGTAAATTTTGTATTTTTTTGTATGAATAAAAAATCAAAATAGAAAGCAATAATAATATAAGAGGGGCCTAGAGATGTGACTAATGAACAGAGCATATGTTATTTTAGTGCCACGAATGTCTACCTTGTTTATTCTGGACCCTATTTTGAAATTGGCATCTTTTTTATTTTGCGTGAAATTGGCCAAATTGCCAATTTCTGACCACCATATTGGGTAGTCCAAATTAGTAAATGGGAGGTTTCTTGTACTCAGCTGATAGATAAAATGGAGTTCTAATGAAATAGCTATGAGTTTGGTCAACTGGAACAATGGAATTGGCTGAAAATTGGGCTCAAAGTCGGCGAAATCGCCGATACGCATATGTCGCCGAGACCGCTAACTTCGCGGGAGCATAATTCCACGAGTTTTCGACCAAATTTCGAACTTTTGGTGTCATTACCATCGGGAAAAGATTCTCTATCATTTCATAAGAAAAAATAATTTTTTTTTTTTTTCAAAAATTGAGCGACATAGAATGACAGTTTCAGAGAGGGGCCTGAAACAGTCAAAGGGTTAAGTAAACAATTGTAGTAAGAGTGCACTAAAATAAAGCAGCTATATAAAGAATAGAAATATGTAATGTAGAGGATAATTCTTTTTTCAGCAAACCGGCTGTATCCCACCGAGGTGGGGTGGCCCAAAAAGAAAAACGAAAGTTTCTCTTTTTAAATTTAGTAATTTATACAGGAGAAGGGGTTACTAGCCCCTTGCTTCTGGCATTTTAGTCGCCTCTTACAACACGCATAGCTTACGGAGGAAGAATTCTGTTCCACTTCCCCATGAGATAAGAGGAAATAAACAAGAACAAGAACTAGTAAGAAAATAGAAGAAAACCCAGAAGGGTGTGTAGATATATGCTTGTACATGTATGTGTAGTGTGACCTAAGTGTAAGTAGAAGTAGCAAGATGTACCTGAAATCTTGCATGTTTATGAGACAGAAAAAAGGACACCAGAAATCCTACCATCATGTGAAACAATTACAGGCTTTCGTTTTACACTCACTTAGCAGGACTGTAGTACCTCCCTGGGTGTTTGCTGTTTACCAACCTACTACCTATGTAGAGGATAATATACAAGAAAAAATTATATAGAAAGAACATGTAATACTGCATACAAAACATTGGGATAATATTCAGTACACAAAATTGGGTATATGAACAGGATAAGTGTGGTGCATTTATATGAAACAGTATATTACTTAACAGTTTTTGTCTTATCTTTAGCAAGCTGTACAGGAAAAGGGGGTTACTAGCCCATTGCTCCCGGCATTTTAGTTGACTTTTACGACATGCATGGCTTATGGAGGAAGAATTCTTATTCTACTTCCTTTCCAAAAAATAATAAGAACAAGAACTGTTAAGATAGTCAAAGAAAACTCAAGTAAGTGTCTATACATAAATGTGTACATGCATGTGTAGTGTGACCTAAGTGTAAGTAAAAGTAGTAAGATATACCTGTTGTGTGTTTGAGACAGAAAAAACACACCAGCAATCCTACCATCATGTAAAACAAATAAAGGTTTCTGTCTCAAACTCATTTGGTAGGACAGTAGTACCTCCCTGGGTGGTTGCTGTCTACCAGCCTACTGGAAGTGGGAAGTACAATGCCTGCACTTTAAAGGAGGGGTTTGGGATATTGGCTGTTTGGAATGATACCTAAACTATCATATCTGAGTGCCTCTGCAAAGACAGTGATTATGTGTGAATGATGGTGAAAGTGTTGAATGATGATGAAAGTTTTTTTTCTTTCTTTTTGGGTTTTCTTTCTTTTTGGGTCACCTGCCTCAGTGGGAAACGGCCAATGTATTTAAAAAAAAAAAAAAGAACTTATCTGCACAAAATGCAACTGAAAAGTTTTACCATAGAAAAAATGGACATGGATTCCTTTGCAACAAATAGGCTAGAAATGCATAGACTTTCACAAGCACCTTAGTGTCTCTCTGGTCTTTACAGATTATTCATGTTTTTTAACTGGGTTGTCAATCATTTTGTTTACATGTGCACTATGGATGTAAGTGTGATGTTATACCATTAGTAGGCCAGTGTTTTCACATTATTCACATTAACATGGTTATCAACAACCAGTTCTATTGCTATATTCCTTTACTCTGGACTCTGTGACTGTGAAAGGGTTGTGACTCCACAGAATGGTGACTTTCCAAACTTGGAAATTGGAACAGATGTTTTGGAAATTTATATTTGGATACTTTTATTTTTGGCTTTAATTCTGTATTTTGATAACCTTTACACAGTCAGACAAGAAGTAAATACACAATTCTAACATCCCAATCTCAAATACTTGCTCATGAGGATATTTGCAGTATGTTTAATAATTTTTTTTCAACAAACTGGCCATATCCCACTGAGGCTGGGTGGCCCAAAAAGAAACACGAAAGTTTCTCTTTAAATTTTGTAATTTATACAGGAGAAGGGGTTACTAGCCCTTTGCTTGTTTAATAATATTTAGGAAAAAATGTGTTTTGTAATTTAGTGTTCCTATTTAGTGTAGAATCTTTGACTGATCTCTGTGCAGAAATGATAAAAATACAGTATAATAACTTTTGTATATTTTTGTATATTATGATTAACAGATGATCACTTTTAGTTCTATAATAATGCTGATACTTTAACATTGCTAGAAGTAGCAGGTGCTGGGGACTTTCTGTCACTGCTGCAGAAGAGTGGCCTCAACAAAGACTGGATGCAGAGGCCTCGCTTGGCTGTACTAGCTGACCATCACATCTTCAGGCATGATTTTTTGAAACTACATGATAATCTGACTAATGTCTTACTTTTGAGTGATCAGAAGAGAGATGAGTTTCTCAAGTGAGTATATTGAGGAGGATCATTTTCTGTTATAATATTAAGTACTCAGAGATATCATCACTTCATTTTTTTAATGTGGGGTTGAAGGCAGTACAGCGCCATACACACACATGCATGTGCAGAGACAGAATGACAGACAGCTGCTAACACAGTGTTTTCATATTCTCTTTGTCTTCAGAGTTAAAATGAAAAGAAACTGTTTAAAATATTTATATATAAATTATTTATCATCATGAATCATAAATCTAAGGAGAAATAAATAAATTAGCTGTTTCTACATAGCAGTCATATTTATTTTGTGTGTATATGAGTGAGAGCCCACCAATGGCTGTGTTATAATACTATACTGATAAATTACCTTCCAAACTTACAGCATTTTTGCAACCCTACAGTACTTTGCCTACTCTGATGTATTGCATATGCATTGTGTATCAGTTTGATTATTAATCTTATATTTTATGATAATTGCATGTGTGAGGTTGGGCTCCTGCTGTGTCAGTGTTTATATCTCTCCCTTACTCTACATATCTATCCTTCCCTCCACACATCTGTCCCTACCTCCACACATCCAACTCCCTCTCTCCACTCCTGTTGCCCCCTTCCCTCCACTCCAACCTTCCTTCCATTCCTCCTTCCCTTCCCTTGACATTGTTATAACCAAAATTGTTTTGTTAGGAATAAAATACAAATTCTTTTATTGTCTAGTGTACTAGTAAGTCTTTATTGTAAAATTATATTATTGCAGTGACATTATTTTTACAAACAAATATTATTTGGTCTGTGAATCCCTTAACCCCCAACCAGCCCAGGGGCAATCACAGCCCTTCAACCTAACATGAATAGAATGCAGTGATGATGTCTCTCGAGTACTTTTTTCAATATTTTGACAACTTTTCATAATTATTTTTTGGGTTTTGCACTTACAGAATGGGGAGTATTACTCTGAGCATGTATAGTAAAACACCTCACCCTATGGCCAGTAGTACATGGTAATGGAGTAAGGATAAGCACATTAAATCCAGGGAAAATGGAGAGTGAATGATGATTTTACATTTGTCTGTTGTTTCCAAAACCCACAAAATGTAGGTCTGTTAAATCAAGGTTTTACTTTATTTATGAATGCTGATCTGGAGTTATGAATGTTGCAAACATACAAGTAGTAATTTATTGAAGTAAGTTTGATTGTTAGGCAGGCTAATTTTGTGATGTAAATGGAAAGGCTTGCTTTTCTTTGTCTTCTTTGCCTTATACTTATCTACTGTAGCTCATCTCATTTGATAGGTTGCCTTCTGTCTGTTCCTATTTGGGATCTGTTGTTTTGACCTGCCAGTGATACCCCTCCCCCAATCCTTTAATCATAGTGTATAACAGCTTTGAGATAATTTCTTTAAAGCTGTTTACTTCATTAACTTTCTTATCTTCACATATTCGTCCTTCCTAGACTTCTTTTTCCTCTGCTATGGATGCATCTGCATGTACCACATACACACACCCATTACTAAGCTTTAACACTCATGTAATAAGCAAAATACAGTATCAAGCATTCTTTTAAGACCGTACACTTGTATAAATTTTAACACATTGGCTGTTTCCCACTGAGGCAGGGTGACTCACAAAGAATGAAAAACTGAAAAAGAAAGAAAAAACTTTTATCATCCAACACTTTTACCATCATTTATACGTAATCACTGTCTTTGCAGAGGCGATTGGATACAACAGTTTAGATGTCACTCCAAACAGCTAATATCCCAAACCCCTCCTTTAAAGTGCAGGCCTTGTACTTAAAGTCTGGGTAACCTGTTTCCCTGTATCCCTTCACAAAATATTACCCTGCTCACACTCCAACAGTTAGTCAGGTCCCAAAAACCATTCATCTTCATTCACACTCTAACATGTTCACGCACGCTTGCTGGAAGTCCAAGCCCCTCGCACACTAAACCTATACCCCCTCTCTCCAACCTTTCCTTGGATGACCTCTACCCTGCCTTCCTTCCACTACAGATTTGTACGCTCTCCAAGTCATTATACTTTGTTCTATTTATTTTTTTTTATTATCACACCGGCCGATTCCCACCAAGGCAGGGTGGCCCGAAAAAGAAAAACTTTCACCATCATTCACTCCATCACTGTCTTGCCAGAAGGGTGCTTTACACTACAGTTTTTAAACTGCAACATTAACACCCCTCCTTCAGAGTGCAGGCACTGTACTTCCCATCTCCAGGACTCAAGTCCGGCCTGCCGGTTTCCCTGAATCCCTTCATAAATGTTACTTTGCTCACACTCCAACAGCACGTCAAGTATTAAAAACCATTTGTCTCCATTCACTCCTATCAAACACGCTCACGCATGCCTGCTGGAAGTCCAAGCCCCTCGCACACAAAACCTCCTTTACCCCCTCCCTCCAACCCTTCCTAGGCCGACCCCTACCCCGCCTTCCTTCCACTACAGACTGATACACTCTTGAAGTCATTCTGTTTCGCTCCATTCTCTCTACATGTCCGAACCACCTCAACAACCCTTCCTCAGCCCTCTGGACAACAGTTTTGGTAATCCCGCACCTCCTCCTAACTTCCAAACTACGAATTCTCTGCATTATATTCACACCACACATTGCCCTCAGACATGACATCTCCACTGCCTCCAGCCTTCTCCTCGCTGCAACATTCATCACCCACGCTTCACACCCATATAAGAGCGTTGGTAAAACTATACTCTCATACATTCCACTCTTTGCCTCCAAGGACAAAGTTCTTTGTCTCCACAGACTCCTAAGTGCACCACTCACTCTTTTTCCCTCATCAATTCTATGATTCACCTCATCTTTCATAGACCCATCCGCTGACACGTCCACTCCCAAATATCTGAATACGTTCACCTCCTCCATACTCTCTCCCTCCAATCTGATATTCAATCTTTCATCACCTAATCTTTTTGTTATCCTCATAACCTTACTCTTTCCTGTATTCACCTTTAATTTTCTTCTTTTGCACACCCTACCAAATTCATCCACCAATCTCTGCAACTTCTCTTCAGAATCTCCCAAGAGCACAGTGTCATCAGCAAAGAGCAGCTGTGACAACTCCCACTTTGTGTGTGATTCTTTATCTTTTAACTCCACGCCTCTTGCCAAGACCCTCGCATTTACTTCTCTTACAACCCCATCTATAAATATATTAAACAACCACGGTGACATCACACATCCTTGTCTAAGGCCTACTTTTACTGGGAAAAAATTTCCCTCTTTCCTACATACTCTAACTTGAGCCTCACTATCCTCGTAAAAACTCTTCACTGCTTTCAGTAACCTACCTCCTACACCATACACTTGCAACATCTGCCACATTGCCCCCCTATCCACCCTGTCATACGCCTTTTCCAAATCCATAAATGCCACAAAGACCTCTTTAGCCTTATCTAAATACTGTTCACTTATATGTTTCACTGTAAACACCTGGTCCACACACCCCCTACCTTTCCTAAAGCCTCCTTGTTCATCTGCTATCCTATTCTCCGTCTTACTCTTAATTCTTTCAATTATAACTCTACCATACACCTTACCAGGTACACTCAACAGACTTATCCCCCTATAATTTTTGCACTCTCTTTTATCCCCTTTGCCTTTATACAAAGGAACTATGCATGCTCTCTGCCAATCCCTAGGTACCTTACCCTCTTCCATACATTTATTAAATAATTGCACCAACCACTCCAAAACTATATCCCCACCTGCTTTTAACATTTCTATCTTTATCCCATCAATCCCGGCTGCCTTACCCCCTTTCATTTTACCTACTGCCTCACGAACTTCCCCCACACTCACAACTGGCTCTTCCTCACTCCTACAAGATGTTATTCCTCCTTGCCCTATACACGAAATCACAGCTTCCCTATCTTCATCAACATTTAACAATTCCTCAAAATATTCCCTCCATCTTCCCAATACCTCTAACTCTCCATTTAATAACTCTCCTCTCCTATTTTTAACTGACAAATCCATTTGTTCTCTAGGCTTTCTTAACTTGTTAATCTCACTCCAAAACTTTTTCTTATTTTCAACAAAATTTGTTGATAACATCTCACCCACTCTCTCATTTGCTCTCTTTTTACATTGCTTCACCACTCTCTTAACTTCTCTCTTTTTCTCCATATACTCTTCCCTCCTTGCATCACTTCTACTTTGTAAAAACTTCTCATATGCTAACTTTTTCTCCCTTACTACTCTCTTTACATCATCATTCCACCAATCGCTCCTCTTCCCTCCTGCACCCACTTTCCTGTAACCACAAACTTCTGCTGAACACTCTAACACTACATTTTTAAACCTAGCCCATACCTCTTCGACCCCATTGCCTATGCTCTCATTAGCCCATCTATCCTCCAATAGCTGTTTATATCTTACCCTAACTGCCTCCTCTTTTAGTTTATAAACCTTCACCTCTCTCTTCCCTGATGCTTCTATTCTCCTTGTATCCCATCTACCTTTTACTCTCAACAACCCTTCTTCAGCCCTCTGACTAATACTTATAGTAACTCCACACCTCCTCCTAATTTCCACACTGAATTCTCTGCAAATTATTGACACCACACATTGCATGGCATCTCCACTGCCTCCAGCCTCTTCCTTGCTGCAGCATATACAACCCATGCTTCACACCCATATAAGAGTATTGGTACCACTATACTCTCGTACATTCCCTTCTTTGCCTCCATGGATAACATTTTGTTTTGTCTCCACAGGTACCTCAAAGCACCACTCAGCTTTTCTCCTTCATTATTTCTATGGTTAACCTTGTCCTTCATAAACCCATCTGCTGATAAGTCAACTCACAAATATCTGAACACATTCACTTCTTCCATGCTCCCTCCCTCCAGTGTAATACCCAATTTTTCTTTATCTAAATTGTTTGGTACCCTCATCACCTTACTCTTGTGTATGTTCACTTTCAACTTTCTTCATTTACACACCCTCCCAAACTCATCAACTCACCTTTGCAACTTTTCTTTAGAATCCCCCAAAAGCACAGTATCATCAGCAAAAAGTAACTGTGTCACCTCCTATTTTGTATTTGATTCCCCATAATTTAATTCCACCCCTCTCCCCAACACCCTATCATTTACCTCTTTTACAACCTCATCTATAAATATGTTAAACAACTGCCTACTTTTACTGGGCAGTAATCTCTCTCTCTCTTCTGCATGCACTAACCTGAGCCTCACTCTCATAAAAACTCTCAGCATTTAGCATTGCAGTACCTATTCTATGCACTTGCAACATCTACCACATTGCTCCCCTGTCCACCCTATCTTATTATGTATACAGCCTCTCCTCACTTAGTGACATACTCATTTACTGACAACTCGGACTTACAACAGGCTCTCTGACCAGTATGCATACATAAATAATGTATATTAGAGCTGATTTCCTCCATTATGTTTATTTCAATATACAGTACACTACTGTATAAACGTTTAAAAATATACTAAAAATGTTATAAATGGTGCAAAGGCGACATTAAAACAATATCAAAGATGGTTGACACACACCCACTACCATTATAATATGCTCCTCACTTAGTGATGAATTCGTTTACCGACGTGGTCTTAGGAACGGAACTCCATCATTAAATGAGGAGAGGCTGTATATAATAAGAAATATTGCTTGACAATTTCTTCTAGGTCTGTTGCGGACGACTTGCGTCAGTATCCTGAGGAGTTGGTATCGGGTACTTTGGCTAAAGCACTATTAAGTCGCCCATTGTTGTTGCATCCAGCTGCTGCTACCCACCTCATGCCCAAAGTTCTTACACCAAGGAATGGTAAGTATATATGCTATATATTTATAACTAGTGTTTCAGATGGTATTTTTAAAATTTTTTACATTATGTACCCTAATGCAAAAAGGATTTTTTTTTTTAATTTTTAGTTTGCTCATTTTATTTTATGCTGTATAACGTTTAATTTTTATTGATAATTTATCATATCTTTGGTGAATCAATGTGAATTTATCATATTAATACCTCTTGCACTGTAGTTTGGGAATTGGAAGCATATTAAAAGCTGGGTGAGTGGCTTTTCTATTTGAAATAATACAGCACAACCCTGCTGAACTAATGTCAACGCCTAAAGCATTATGAAAATAATAAATTTTTGGTATACAGTATATTAAAATAAGGTGTTTATTAGTTATATTTAACTACTAAATACTTCAAAATATAATATACCAGTATACAGTACACACAAGTGGTGCAGAACACTTAAAAATCATCTAGTGTGGAAGGCTTGGGAGCTCCATAAATGCAGTGTAATGTTTGATATGTAATACTAAAGGTCAGAAACTTGCTAGGCTAAACTGAAAATTTATACAGTATTTTATGTTCCATTTGTTATAGGTACAAGTGTTGTATATTATTTAAGCAGCATCTAGAGTATTAATAGTAGTGGAAACTGTCTCCATGATGAAATTTCTCATTGAATAATTGTAATTTTGTTTAATTTAGTATGCTGGTAAGTTCCTTGAGCCATTGCAGTATTTACATGGTATACAGTGGAACCTTGGTACTTGAGCAGCTCCCTAGTCGAACAAAGCTCAGCACTTGACCAAACAAACATGACCTGCCAGAACTTTGCTGTAAACTATTTTATGTTTCTTTGTATTTTTTAGTGTTTTTTATATTATTTGTATAAATAAGTCACCATTGGGGCTGTAAAGATTAGTGATGACAGCCAGCCAAAAAGAAAATTGGTTGGGAAGAATTTGTTCAATACTTGAACAGATTGGCACTCGAACAGTCTTCTGGAATGAATTAAGTTCAAGTACTAAGGTTATTTTTTTTTTCTTCTTATTCTTTTAAGTAATTTTTACAGGAAAAGGGGTTACTAGCCCATTGTTCCCAGCATTTTAGTTGACTTTTACAACACGCATGGCTTACGGAGGAAAGATTCTTATTCCACTTCCCCATGGATATAAAAGGAAAAGTAATTAGAACAAAAACTAAGATAAAATCAAAGAAAACTCAGATGAGTGTGTATAAATAAACGTGTACATGTATGGTTAGTGTGACCTAAGTGTAAGTAGAAGTAGCAAGACGTACCTGTAATCTTGCATATTTATGAGACAGACAAAAGACACCAGCAATCCTACCATCATGTAAAACAATTACAGGCTTTCGTTTTACACTCACTTGGCAGAACAGTAGTACAGTGGACCCCTGGTTAACGAACTTTTTTCATTCCAGTAGTATGTTCAGGTGCCAGTACTGACCGAATTTTTTCCCATAAGGAATATTGTGAAGTAGATTAGTCCATTTCAGACCCCCAAACATACACGTACAAACGCACGTACATAAATACACTTACATAATTGGTCGCATTTGGAGGTGATCGTTAAGCGGGGGTCCACTGTACCTCCCTGGGCAGAGAGCGTGTATAGTCCCTTTATATAAAGGGAAGGGGGACAAAAGAGATTGTAAAAATTATAGAGGAATAAGTTTTCTGAGTATACCAGGAAAAGTGTACGGTAGGGTTGTTATTGAAAGAATTAGAGGTAAGACAGAATGTAGAATTGCGGATGAGCAAGGAGGTTTCAGAGTGGGTAGGGGATGTGTAGATCAAGTGTTTACATTGAAGCATATATGTGAGCAGTATTTAGATAAAGGTAGGGAAGTTTTTTATTGCATTTATGGATTTAGAAAAGGCATATGATAGAGTGGATAGGGGAGCAATGCGGCAGATGTTGCTGGTGTATGGAATAGGTGGTAAGTTACTGAATGCTGTAAAGAGTTTTTATGAGGATAGTGAGGCTCAGGTTAGGGTGTGTAGAAGAGAGGGAGACTACTTCCCAGTAAAAGTAGGTCTTAGACAGGGATGTGTAATGTCACCATGGTTGTTTAATATATTTATAGATGGGGTTGTAAAAGAAGTAAATGCTAGGGTGTTCGGAAGAGGGCTGGGATTAAATTATGGGGAATTAAATACAAATTGGGAAGTGACACAGCTACTTTTTGCTGATGATACTGTGCTTATGGGAGATTCTAAAGAAAAATTGCAAAGGTTAGTGGACGAATTTGGGAATGTGTGTAAAGGTAGAAAGTTGAAAGTGAACATAGAAAAAAGTAAGGTGATGAAAGTATCAAATGATTTAGATAAAGAAAAATTGGATATCAAATTGGGGAGGAGGAGTATGGAAGAAGTGAATGTTTTCAGATATTTTGGAGTTGACATGTCAGCGGATGGATTTATGATGGATGAGGTTAATCATAGAATTGATGAAGGAAAAAAGGTGAGTGGTGCATTGAGGTATATGTGGAGGCCAAAAATGTTATCTTTGGAGGCAAAGAAGGGAATGTATGAAAGTATAGTAGTACCAACACTCTTATATGGGTGTGAAGCTTGGGTTGTAAATACTGCAGCAAGGAGGCAGTTGGAGGCATTGGAGATGTCCTGTCTAAGAGCAATGTGTGGTGTAAATATTATGCAGAAAATTTGGAGTGTGGAAATTAGGAGAAGGTGTGGAGTTAATTAAAGTGTTAGTCAGAGGGCTGAAGAGGGTTTGTTGAGGTGGTTTGGTCATTTAGAGAGAATGGATCAAAGTAGAATGACATGAAGAGCTTATAAATCTGTAGGGGAAGGAAGGCGGGGTAGGGGTCGTCCTCGAAAAGGTTGGAGGGAGGGGGTAAAGGAGGTGTTGTGGGCGAGGGGTTTGGACTTCCAGCAAGCGTGCATGAGCGTGTTAGATAGGAGTGAATGGAGACAAATGGTATTTGGGACCTACCGATCTGTTGGAGTGTGAGCAGGGTAATATTTAGTGAAGGGATTCAGGGAAACTGGTTATTTTATATAACCGGATTTGAGTCCTTGAAATGGGAAGTACAATGCCTGCACTCTAAAGGAGGGGTTCAGGATATTGGCAGTTTGGAGGGATATGTTGTGTATCTTTATACGTATATGCTTCTAAGCTATTGTCTTCTGAGCACCTCTGCAAAAACAGTGATTATGTGTGAGTGAGGTGAAAGAGTTGAATGATGATGAAAGTATTTTTTGGGGGGGATTTTCTTTCTTTTTGGGTCGCCCTGCCTTGGTGGGAGACGGCCGACTTGTTAAAAAAAAAAAAAAAAAAAAAACTAAGGTTCCACTGTATTTCAGTCTATGTGAACTTTACCACCCTTACCAGGTTTCTCACTTTGTTTGGTGTCATCACTCTCTCCTCTTCTCTCTCTATTTACATCTCTCTTTTTCTATAATTTATTATAATGTTTCATTAAATTTCCAATGTGTATAAAATATGTAAACTATACATAACTTTTTAGTTATGTGTAAAATAATGTTCTTCTGAATATAGTTTTATTGCAGCTGTAATGGTAATGGATTTGCTTTGTGCAGCCTAACATTACTGTTATACTAGTGTAATATACTTATTTTCATCATACTTTGATATGATAATACACTTATATCATGCAGGTGGAGATAATGATGCAGACAGTGGGTTGTTCAGTGCTGAGGTATTCCAGCGTGACATAGTGCCACAGCTTATCCGCTTGTTTAATGTGCATGATGCAACTGTTCGGAGTATCCTGCTGATGTATCTGCCTTACTATGTTTCATTAATCCCAAAAGATGTTCTAGCCAATGATGTGGTGAGTTGTACAAGTGGTTGGTATTTACCTCAATTTTTTTGTATTTGCATATTTTGTTTTTATATATATTCACTTATATTTCTGTAGCTATTAAAGTATTCTTTGTTACTGCGGTTGTTTGTTTTATAATTTATGCTTTTGGCTTTCACTTAGTGTAAACAATGTTGAATAATTGAAAACAGTATGGAGGGGCACTAAAGCAAATTTAGCAGTACTCTGAGCTCAGGATTAATAAAATGGAAGATTATCTGGCTTAGATTACACAGTGCATATTTTTTTAAACATCAAAACAATGATGTAGGTAAACTTTCTTACTGAGGGGTTATCAACTTTCTAAAAATATAGGAAAGAATATGAAAAAAATATATAGTTGGCCATATCTCAAATGCTGCTTTGCTCGACATTGATGGATTTTGATCGCATTTTAATTAAAATTTGTTACAAATACAGCTGCCGGAATTGTTACTTGGTATCCGTGACTCAAGTGACAGCTTAGTGATGTCAACACTCCATGCCCTTGCTGAACTTGTACCCATTCTTGGTGCTAACACTGTCATTGGAGAAAATAGACAGAATCTCTTCACAACTGCTAAGCCAAAGGTTAGCACTAATTTAGTTATAGTAATTTTCAGTATCACATATGCTGTGTAGTAAAGTTAAGGTAGTATGAACATGGAGGCAAAGAAGGGAATGTACAAGAGTATAGTGTTGCTAACACTCTTAAATGGGTGTGAAGCATGGGTTGTAAATGCTGCAGTGAGGAGGCAGCTGGAGGTAGTGGAGATGTGTCTAAGGGCAATGTGTGGTGTAAATATTATGCAGAGAATTCATAGTGTGGAAATAGGAGGAGGTGTGGAGTTACTAAAATTATTAGTCAGAGGGCTGAAGAAGGGTTGTTGAGGTGGTTCGATCATTTAGAGAGAATTGAGTAAAGTAGAATGACTTGGAGAGCATATAAATCTGTAGGGGAAGGAAGGCAGGGTAGGGGTCATCCTCTAAAAGGTTAGAAAGAGGGGGTAAAGGAGGTTTTGTAGGCAAAGGGCTTGGACTTCCAGCAAGCATTCACGAGCGTGTTAGATAGGAGTGAATGGAGATGAACAGTTTTTGGGACCTGACAAGCTGTTGGAGTGAAGGGATTCAAGGAAACCGGTTATTTTTATATATCCAGACTTGAGTACTGGAAATGGGAAATGCAATGCCTGCACTTCAAAGGAGGGGTTTGGGATATTGGCAGTTTGGAGAGATATGTTATATATCTTTCTTTCAACGTACCAGCCATATCCCACTGAGGTGGGGTGGCCCAAAAGGAAAAACGAAAGTTTCTCATTTCAAATTTAGTAATATACACAGGAGAAGGGGTTACTAGCCCCTTGCTCCCGGCATTTTAGTCGCCTCTTACGACACGCATGGCTTACGGAGGAAGAATTCTGTTCCACTTCCCCGTGGAAATAAGAGGAAATAGACAAGAACAAGAGCTAGAAAGAAAATAGAAGAAAACCCAGAGGGGTATGTATATATATGCTTGTACATGTCTGTGCAGTGTGATCTAAGTGTAAGTAGAAGTAGCAAGACATACCTGAAATCTTGCATGTTTATGTAACAGAAAAAAGGACACCAGCAATCTTACCATCATGTAAAACAATTATAGGCTTTCGTTTTACACTCACTTGGCAGGACGGTAGTACCTCCCTGGGCGGTTGCTGTCTACCAACCTACTACCTATATATGTTATATATCTTCTTCTTTCAACACACCAGCCGTATCCCACCGAGGCGGGGTGGCCCAAAAGGAAAAACGAAAGTTTCTCCTTTTACATTTAGTAATATATACAGGAGAAGGGGTTACTAGCCCTTTGCTCCCGGCATTTTAGTCACCTCTTACAACACGCATGGCTTATGGAGGAAGAATTCTGTTCCACTTCCCCATGGAGGTAAGAGGAAATAAACAAGAACAAGAACTAGAAAGAAAATAGAAGAAAACCCAAAGGGGTGTGTATATATATGCTTGTACATGTACATGTAGTGTGACCTAACCTGAAATCTTGCACGTGTATGAGACAGAAAAAAAAAGACACCAGCAATCCTACCATCGTGTAAAACAATTACAGGCTTCAGTTTTACACTCGCTTGGCAGGATGGTAGTACCTCCCTGGACGGTATATGTTATATATACATATTTATATATGCTTCTAAACTGTTGTATCTGGGGGCCTCTACAAAACCAGTGATTATGTATGAATGAGGTGAAAGTGTTGAATGGTAATGAAAGTAAGTATTTTCTTTTTGGGAATTTTCTTTCTTTATGGGTCACCCTGCCTTGGTGGGAGATGGCCGACTTGTTGAGAAAAAAAAAACATTATATTTGTTAGGTAGTAGGTTGGTAGACAGCAACTGCCCAGGGAGGTACTACTGTCCTGCCAAGTGAGTGTAAAGTGGAAGCCTGTAATTGTTTTACATGTTGGTAGGATTGCTGATGACTTTTCTCTGTCTCATAAACATGCAAGATTTCAGGTACAGTGGAACCTCAAAAATCGAACTTAATCCATTCCAGGAGCTAGTTCTAAATTCGAAGCAATATTTCCCATAAGAAATAATGGAAATACAATTAATCCGTTCCAGAAACCCAAAAATATTCACACAAAAAATACATTTTACAGAGATTAATTACAGTTTTACATACAACAAATACTATAGTTTTTAATTATGTATAGTAATACATATAAAATAACATTTTTACTTACCTTTATTGAAGATTGGTGATGGCATCTGGAAGATAGGGAGGAGAAGAGAGGGAGTTGGGGTTAGTGTTTGGAAGGAGAATCCCTCTCCATGAGGACTTCAGGTAAAGCCCTCTCTGGGGTTACTTCCCTTCTCTGTCTTTTAATGCCACTAGGACCAGCTTGAGAGTCACTGGACTCCTGTCTCACAAAATAACTGTCCACAGTCCTCTGTTTCTGGCACCTCTTTAACATTTCCCTAAAATGGGACATGGTTCTGTCACTGAACTTGTTGCAAAGATGGCTTGTTTCAGCTTGCTCAGGGTGGTACTTCTGCACAAACATTTGGACATCATTCCACTTGGCACAAATCTCCTTAATCTTTGAAGAAGGCACCTCATCCACTCCCTCTTCCTCCTCCTCTGAAGCAAGTTCCTCAGTTGTGGTCTGATACTGCAGCTCTTCAGTGGTTAGCTCTTCCCTGTGGTCCTCCACCAACTCTTCCACATCCTCACCACTCACCTCCAACCCCAGGGTGTTCCCCAATGCCACAGTAGAGTCCACAACAGGCAGAGGGTGAGCTGGGTCAGGGTCAGGGTCAGGGTCAGCCTCAAACCCTTCAAAATCCCTCATTTGGACACAATCTGGCCACAGTTGTTTTCAAGCAGAGTTCAAAGTCCTGGAAGTCACTCCCTCCCAAGCCTTACCTATAAGGCTTATGGAGCTGTAGATGTTGAAGTGATTCCTCCTGAACTCTCTTAGGGTCAACTTAGTGTCAGTGGTCACCTCAAAGCACTTTTCAAACACTGCTTTTGTGTAGAGCTTTTTGAAGTTAGAAATGCCCTGCTGTTCCATGGGCTGGAGGAGATGAGTGGTGTTAGGAGGCAAGAACTTCACTTTTATAAAACTGAAGTCCTTAGACAAGAGGTCTAATAAGTTTGGAGGATGAGCAGGAGCATTGTCCATTAACATGACGCACTTAAGTGGCAGTTTCTTTTCCTGGAGGTATTTTTTCACACTGTGGCCAAACACTTCATGGACCCACTGTTTGAAAATTTGTCTTGTGACCCATGCCTTATGATTAGCTTTCCACAAGACACATAACTTGTTCTTAAAGACATTGTTTTTCTTAAACACACTGGAATTTTCTGAATGATACACAAGTAAAGGCTTCACTTTAAAATCACCACTAGCATTAGCACAGAACAAAAGAATAAGCCTGTCTTTCATGGGCTTGTGTCCTGGCAGTGCCTTTTCCTCCTATGTGATGAAGGTCCTTTTTGGCATTTTCTTTCAAAACAGGCCTGTTTCGTCACAATTAAACACTTGTTCAGGTTTCAATTCTTCGCTGTCTATGTACCCCTTAAACTCCTGTACAAACTTCTCAGCTGCCCGTTTGTCTGAACTGGCTGCCTCACCATGTCTTACAACATTGTGTATGCCACTATGCTTCTTAAATCTGTCAAACCAGCCTCTGCTGGCCTTAAATTCACTATCAGCACTGGTTCCAGGAGTTTTCTGTACCAGATCGGCATGCAACTTCCTTGCCTTTTCGCAAATAATCGTCTCCGAAACACTATCACCTGCAATCTCTTTATCCTTGATCCACACCAGCAACAACTTCTCAACCTCTTCAACTATTTGTGGTCTTTTTTTGGTTAGCATATTAACACCTTTCGCAACATCAGCTTCCTTGATTTGTTCTTTCTTTGACAAGATAGAACCGATGGTCGACTTGTTTTTCCCATACATCCTGGCAAGCTCAACAAGTCTCACACCACTCTCATACTTCTGTATTATTTCCTTCTTCACATCTATGGTGTTTCTCACTTTCTTTACCACAGGGGTACCACTAGCAAGTTTCTTTGGGCCCATGGCAGCTTATTTCACAGTCCCACAAGCACTAAACACAACGAAATAATCGTAAAATGCGTGAATGAGAGCGCAGGTTGGTATTCACTTGAGCATAAATAAAGCTAGACTGCTCACGGTGCCTGTGCGGGGACGCAGACAGAGCGGGCCGGCAGACAGGTCCCGTACCCGGCGGTCCGAAAATAGGGGCGCATTCGATAATAGGGACACAGTTTGTCTGAGAAAATGGTCCTATTTTCGAAACGTTCGATATGTGATACATTCGATTTTTGAGGTTCCACTGTATTACGAAATGTTTCGTATGACCTGGCAGGATATGTTTACTAACCGAGAAACAATGCTACACTGGCTGAGAATGTGTGTGGGAAGTGGCTTTGTCTGCATGCTGGGCACTAGACAGGTTCCGTACAATCGACGAAAACGGAACCAAAAAATTGACGAAAAAAGTCGGCCCAAACCGAAATCGGCGATAACAGAGATCGATGAAAATGGAGGGTTCACTGTATTGGAGTGGGAGTAGGGTAATATCTTGCAAAGGGATTCAGTGAAACCAGTTAGCCGGACTTGAGTTCTGGAAGTGGGACCTACAATGCATGCACTTTAAAGAGGGGTTTGGGATATTGGCTGTTTGGAGTGACATCTAAACTGTCATATCTGAGCGCCTCTTCAAAGACTGTATCTGATTATGTATGAACGATGGTGAAAGTGTTGAATGATGATGAAAGTTTTTTCTTTCTTTTGGTTTTTTCTTTCTTTTTGGGTCACCCTGCCTCGGTGGGAAACAGCCATTGTGTTAAAAAATTATTTTTGTTTATATTTATTGTAAATTTACTTAAATTTATATTTATGAATTTGAGCAACATCATTCATAACCTTGGACAACATCATTCATATTCTGAGTTGCAGATTTCCAGTGTTGTCTCTAAGCTTGGTATTGTGCCTCTTTAAATCTTCCTCTCTCTTGCTTTGTTTCACTTTTATTGGAAAGATGATTGAGGCTTCACCATTTTGTGTGCTGAATGTTCTGCACAGGGTGTCTGTTGTCATTTTGTTTTTGGTCTTTCCATGATCATTTAAAGACATCAGTTGGTGAATTGTTAAATGTGAGACACTGTACTGTATGTCCGCTTGTGAACCCATTCATACATACCTTTATCAAGATCCACAGACTTTGTGCTATGCTAGATTTTCTTTTTTTCTCTCAACAAGTCGGCCATCTCCCACTGAGGCAGGGTGACCCAAAAAGAAAGAAAATACTTTCATTAACATTCAACACCTTACCTCACTCATACATAATCACTGTCTTTGCAAAGGTGCCCAGATACGACAGTGTTTTTTTTTTTTTTTTTTTTTTTTTTTTTTTATACACAAGGTTTGACAAGGTTAAGGATTCCTAGCTTTATTGACAAGCTAAGAGCTGTTACCTTACATCAGCTCATTTGAAAGCATTTTTATTGTTATGAAACATACAAGTATTTTTATTGTTATGAAACATACTGTGGAGAAATTTTCTCCAGGAGGGGGGTATCAGCCCCCTTCAGCCCCCTTCAGCCCTTTCAGCCCTGAGGGGCCACTAGAAGGGGCGAGCGTCTTGTTTACTGCTAGAGTGAGTAATTGATCACAGATGCCGTATGCGTGGTCAAATGACCTCTGCTCCTTGCAGCGGTGTTGCAAAGTGTATTTTTATAAGAGACAGTACATCTCTTACTTAGCAGGACAATTAAGGAAAATCCTGCTCCCACTTTATTACCATAGTAAAAATAGTGTACATTGTTGTCTCTGCTTAAGACAGCAAGAAACAAACATTCTGCTTTGCTTCATCGAGGAGGTGACAAGGATGCAAGGTACTAGGTCAGCGTTTTTTTTGTGTATTAGGGCAGTGACGGCATGGAGCGGTGTGACGACGCCAGACTATCTTTGACTCTACTACGAGTGACACTGACGCTAGGATAACCAGCAAAGAACACAGATCTGTGCGTTAGTGTGAACAAAGTGTCTCTAACACAAACACTTAGAGAAGTGTGATCAGCTTCTCTTGTGATACATTGTGAACAATAAAGACGAATCTTGTTGAACATAGTGTACCAGTGTGCGTTTCCTAGACAATGGAAGACGTGGACATCCAAGGACACTTCAGCTTCTATCAAGTCACCGATATCTGTCGAAGGTGTTGAGAACACCATAGCTCACGTTACAAAGAGCAAGGTATGTTACGAATTTCTTGTAGATCGGGGGATTGCGCAATTCTTGAGTCACAAGGAGTTTGTAATCAACCTATAATCGGCAGTAAGGTGTGGACTTTTGAGTCCAAACAAGTAAGTATTCGTCGGCCATCATCGAATGAAATATGCTGGCATAACACCCCCTAGGGGTAATTTATACTTACAAATTGTATCTCTTGACAGCCCACTGTTGTGATGGTTTCGACAGCTTCTAGACCTCGTCTGCAGGGGCGGCTGTGTAGACGATTTGCTGTCATTTATCAGCTAAGTGTTTATATTTATAATATATAATAAACACAGCAGGTAAGGCCAAATTCTCAACAGAATTATTGGTCGTGCTCGAACCGGATAAAGACCACACTGTGGTCCAAATATGTTGTACTACAGTGTACAAATAACCTATGAGCCAAGGTCCTTCGAAAAAAGCTGTAAAACTAGTGTTTTACAATATAAATCAGTATAAATGAGTCCCTCCAGACTCAATCACAGAGAATGGGCAGCCAAAAGAAAACGGGCGCTCACCCAGCGTTCACCCAAAAGAAAACGGGCGCTCACCCAGCGGACACCCAAAGAAAACGGGAGCTGGGTGACTCACCCACACCCTGCAACCACTGCTCCAATCTCGAGAAAATGCTGATTAATACAACAACTACCCAAATGATGTTGTTTGTCTGAGTGTATATATACACATAGTGTTTATAATGTTTATAGACAGAAATTAAGAGACAAGATTGTGTTAAAGTTTGTTTCTTATAGATCTACCTGTTATATTAAAGGAACTTATATATAAAGTGTAAGCTTTCAAATATATATTAACAGTGAAATTTATATATGTGTAAGTAATATTCACGTGTGATTACAGTTATACAGTGACATTTATAGTGTATAGTGAATGAAGTGTATAACATCGTTATTTACAATTAATCATCGTGGGCAGGCTGACACAGCAAACTCGAGCCGTAAACATCAGCCACATGTACTCTGTACCTTCATGGTCATTAACCCTGAGGTTAAGCTTAGTGGGTCAGTAGTGTCTGACTCGATTATTGCTGACTTAAGCATAACAAAAACTCAGCTGTCTATAGCAGTACAGTGTTTTAAACACTCTAAGTGTGGTGCTAGAATTTTCAGTATACCATTAAAATGGCTTGTTTGAAAACTCAGTTTCAGTCTTTACAGACTAAGATTACACAATTAGAAAATCTAATTTCAGTCTGTCTAGGATTAACTCAAGATACAAACATAGATTTTGATGATCTTGAGGTCAAGTTTGAATTATTTACACAACGTCTGGAAATAATTAATTCAGACTATACAGATTATGAAAATAAATTTCTTGAATCAGATCCATCTGAAGATGAAATTAAAAATGTTTTGGATACTTTTAGTGATCAACAATTAAGGTGGACAGGAGTACAGGCTATCTGCCGTAAAACTCTGTCACAGAGACCTACTACTAGTGGTCAAGCACCTGTTACACCTGTAACAACAAGTGTCCCATTACCAAGCTTACCTACATTGTCATTACCTATTTTCCAAGGTCATAATTATGAAGAATTCATTAGTGGTTTTCAATCCATAGTAAATTCACGAACTGACATAGATGAGATTGCTAAGTTCAATTACCTTAAATGTCTTGTGAAGGGAGAACCCTATGAACTGATTAAGTCATTTCCGGTGGTTAAAGGTAATTATCAAATAGCCTTACGTGTCTTAGCAGACAATTACTTCGATGCTGACAAGGCTAGAGTTAGACATGCAGTCTTAATATCAAGCTTGAAGCCACCCAAACATTGTTTTTCAGACTTACAGGCATTTAGAATTACATTAGACAATAGTCTCAGATCTCTAGATGCTAAATATGACCTAAGACAATGTGATTGGTTTATCAGTGGTATTGTACAAGATAAGTTGTCACCACAAACTATTGAACGATTAAATATTATGTTCAATAAACGCTATTTCACTTGTGAGGAAATTAGCAATGGTTTACAAACAATAGTTTCATGCATGCAAGCAACGAGACAAGATGAAAAATCCACAAATCCCGTGGATAATAAACCTTCAACTCAGTATAAAAAGAGTATAACTACTCCCACTAAACCACATAATGGGAAATCCCATATAGGCATTTATCAAGCTGTGAATACAACAGACAGTAAACAGACTGTCATACATAAACGTACTCCAAAATGTGTACTTTGTGATGGAACACATTGGGCACAGTATTGTATTCAATACACATCAATGGAGGCACGTAAACAACGTGTTCATCAGCTGAAAAGATGCATCAAGTGTTTAGGTGAACACAAGGGAGGAAAATGCTCACTGAAGTGTTTTAAATGCAAGGGTATGCATCATACAGCACTATACCCAAATACTTTTGCTGAACAGCAGCAGACTTCCACAGAATCAAGAAGTCAACAAGCAACAGCATTAAATGTGAGAGATAAGTTTAAAGCAACTGCTCTCCCGATAGCTCGAGTTGAGTTATCTAATAAATTACACAAAACCAATGTGCTAACACTATTTGATCAAGGCTCACAAAGGTCCTTCATAAGAAGAACAGTGTTGCAGAAACTGAATAAACAACCCTATGCCAAAATACAGTTAGATATAGCTGGTTTTTTCCACAATTCTGGTAAACAGACATATGACCTAGCCAAAATCACTGTTGGTCTAGGAAACAGGAAAAAGACAGTAGAAGCTGTGGTAGTAGATGATTTGCCTAAGTCTGTGCAGATCCAGGGATTAAAAGAAACAGTTGCAGCACTGAAAGCAGCTAAGGTCAAGTTAGCCTGTCCTGACATACAGACGGACACAATTAGTCCAATTGATTTAATCATTGGAAGTGATTATTATCACTGTTTTGTGCAAAATATAGTAAGTAAACATGATGTTCACTTGCTGAAAACAGCAGGAGGCCACATGATATGTGGTCCCATTCCCTCTCAAAGTGGGAAAGAAGCTGATATTGATTCAGTGGAAAATGTACTAGTTACGAGAATAACCGCTGATCATGTACCACAGCAAAAATTATCATTACTGGAAGAAATGAATGAACCAATTGATAAGTTGTGGGATTTAGATGCGATAGGTATTGATGTAAATAAACCAAGCCCACAAGAGTCTCAGACTTATAACCAATATTTGGACACTGTCAAATATAAAGATGGACAGTATTGGGTCAGGTTACCATGGAAATTAAATCCACCACATCTACCTAGCAATTATCGCATGGCTTTCGGACAGATGAAAGCACAAATACATGAGCTCAGGAAGAATCCAGAGCTACTGACTGTCTATGATAATATCATACAAGAACAGTTGGACAATAAATTCATTGAGGAAATAGTCGAAGATAAGTTGAAGACAAACGCTCATTATCTCCCGCACCATGGAGTCAGAAAAGATTCTGAAACCACTCCACTACGTGTTGTATATAATTGCAGCGCACGTGCAAATAAAGATGTAGCAAGTCTTAATGACTGTCTGATGACCGGACCCTCACTAACTGAGAAGCTTGGAGACGTGCTTATGAAATTTCGCACAAACCCATATGCCTACACGGCTGATATTTCCAAGGCTTTCTTAAGAGTAGGACTACAAGAAATAGATAGAGATTATACTCGATTCTTGTGGCCTGAAAATCCACATGATCCTCAAAGTCCTGTGAAAACTTATCGTTTCAAATCAGTATTATTTGGTGCAACATCCTCTCCATTCTTATTAGAAGCTACTCTAAATACACATTTGAAGAAATCTGAAAGTCCCTTCAAAGAAGTCTTAAAGAAAAGTTTCTATGTGGACAATCTTCAAGGTACTGTGAATAAAGAGGATGATTTGAAATCCTTATACAGAGAAGCTAATAAGGAGATGAAAGAAGCAAATATGCCTCTAAGGATGTGGAATACAAATTCAATGCAATTAAGGGAACTTATCAAAGAAGATTTCCCTGAAACTGAAATTCCTGATTGCAACAATATGCTGGGACTTAATTGGAACACACAGGAAGATACTTTGAGTCTCAAAAGGATAAACAATAAGTCATGCAGTACACTCACTAAACGTAGTTTACTGTCAGAGGTATCACAATGTTTTGATCCTCTAGGACTCGTCTCACCAATTACCATAAAGGGTAAAATGCTTATGCAAGATGCATGGAAGCTCAAATTTGGATGGGATGAGAACTTGCCTCTAGAAATGAGTCAAGCATGGGATGAAATATCCAAGGAGTTTAAACAACTTCATCAAATTAAATTTCCCAGACAAATAGGTCAAGAGGGAAACAATTACACATTACATGTGTTCTGTGATGCGTCAACCAGAGGTTATGGCGCTGTAGCTTACATGAGTAATGCTGAAGGAAGTACACTAATTACTTCAAAGGCCAGGGTAGCACCCTTGAAGGTCAGAACAGTACCACAATTGGAACTGACAGCACTCTATGTAGGTACAAAATTAGCTGTCTATCTCAACAAAGTACTTGATCATCTCACTATTGAGAAAACCGTGATCTGGAGTGATAATGAGGCAGTTCTCCAGTGGTTAAGAAATAATAAGAGTAAGCTGGTCTATGTACAGAACAGAGTAGCAGAAATAAAAGAGATGCAGAGAGATTATCTCTTTCTCCACGTCTCTACCCAAGAGAATCCAGCTGACATGTTGTCACGTGGTGTCCCACTTAAGAAATTTGTGAATAATAAATTATGGCTCCACGGACCGAACTGGCTCTCTAATGAAAATAACTGGCCTCAGCAAAAAGCTCACATTATGCCAGAAGAAACAGTCTGCTTGAACACAGCAGAAATAAGTTGTGTAAATACTGCAGACACAACAGAAATAGTCATTGATGGATCTAATTACTCATCTTTGGGTAAACTCTTAAGAGTTACAGCTCTTGTCTTTAAATTCATTAAAGGAATAAAACCTGATTATGAATGTCTTGAACCCATTAAATACTGGGTGAAACTAATACAGAAAGATGTTTTCTCTACAGAATATAAATTTCTAGAAACACAAGATAAATCCCCAAAGAAACCTGTCATGATTAATTCTTTAGGACTTTATCTCGACTCAGAAAAGATTATGAGATGTCGAGGAAGAATTCATAATTCTTCACTACCTAAAGAAGCCATACATCCAATATTGATCCCCAAGAATCATTGGCTAACAAAACTGATTGTGCAAAACGCCCACAGTAACGTGTTACATGGTGGGGTAGCTGACACACTTTGTCATATACGACAATCCTACTGGATACCTCAAGGTCGACAAAGTGTGAAAAAACAAATAAAGGACTGTATTACTTGTCGTCACTACGATATGCGAGTATGTCAGTATCCAGGTCCACCTCCATATCCCTCTGAAAGAGTTTGTCATATCACTCCATTTGAGGTGACAGGTGTAGATTATACTGGACCAATAATTTTAACCAAAACAGTTGACAAAGTTCCCATCAAGGTGTACATCTGTTTGTTCACTTGTGCTACAACTAGAGCAGTACATCTAGAAGTAGCCACTGACATGTCTGCTGAAACCTTTATCAAATTATTCAGAAGGTTTGCAGCCAGAAGGGGATGTCCAAGACTGATGATTTCAGATAATGCAACGAACTTTGTTGCTGGTGCTGCTTATATAAGCAAGATCTTTGATCAACCAGAAGTACAACAGATGCTGAATCAACGCAGATGTCGTTGGAGATACATTCCTCCTAAATCTCCATGGCACGGCGGATTTTATGAAAGAATGATCGGCATTGTAAAGCGTTGTTTAAGGAAAACTCTTCATCGTCAGAGAATAGACTTAAAAGAATTCCGTACAGTTGTGACTGAAATAGAAAATAGAGTCAACAACAGACCTCTAACTTAGGTTACCGATGATCTGGACAATTTAGAAGTGTTAAGTCCATCTCATTTATTCCATGGCAAAAGGCTCGAACCTGTTCCTCCCATGAATGATAAAGAAATCATAGAGGATCCTACTTATTTCGAACCTGAGCAACTCAGACTTAAATTCAAACACCTTAATAAAGTGATTGAACGTTGGGAGAAAATTTGGCGAGAAGACTATCTCACCTCATTGAGAGAACACTTCTATGGAGCTGGTATTCCTGAAAATCATAAGTCCTTAAGACCTGGTGACATAGTGATTATCGACAATGATGGTCCGAGGTCCCAATGGCCACTTGGAAAAATTGTGACCATATATCCTGATGCAAATGGAATCATCAGGACAGTTGATGTTTTGAGCAAAGGTGTAGTGAATAAGCGGACAATAAATAAACTAGTGCCGTTAGAATTACACAGTGTTGAAAACAAAATTAGTGATTCTCCAGAAACCACACAGACTAAAGCTGTTCAGAAAAGACAAGCAGCAGTGGTGGCGAGTGAGAAAATTAAATTAATGTTAAGTGATGAATAGTTCACCTGCAGCGAACCTCCGCCGCCCCCCAGTGTGGAGAAATTTTCTCCAGGAGGGGGGTATCAGCCCCCTTCAGCCCCCTTCAGCCCTTTCAGCCCTGAGGGGCCACTAGAAGGGGCGAGCGTCTTGTTTACTGCTAGAGTGAGTAATTGATCACAGATGCCGTATGCGTGGTCAAATGACCTCTGCTCCTTGCAGCGGTGTTGCAAAGTGTATTTTTATAAGAGACAGTACATCTCTTACTTAGCAGGACAATTAAGGAAAATCCTGCTCCCACTTTATTACCATAGTAAAAATAGTGTACATTGTTGTCTCTGCTTAAGACAGCAAGAAACAAACATTCTGCTTTGCTTCATCGAGGAGGTGACAAGGATGCAAGGTACTAGGTCAGCGTTTTTTTTGTGTATTAGGGCAGTGACGGCATGGAGCGGTGTGACGACGCCAGACTATCTTTGACTCTACTACGAGTGACACTGACGCTAGGATAACCAGCAAAGAACACAGATCTGTGCGTTAGTGTGAACAAAGTGTCTCTAACACAAACACTTAGAGAAGTGTGATCAGCTTCTCTTGTGATACATTGTGAACAATAAAGACGAATCTTGTTGAACATAGTGTACCAGTGTGCGTTTCCTAGACAATGGAAGACGTGGACATCCAAGGACACTTCAGCTTCTATCAAGTCACCGATATCTGTCGAAGGTGTTGAGAACACCATAGCTCACGTTACAAAGAGCAAGGTATGTTACGAATTTCTTGTAGATCGGGGGATTGCGCAATTCTTGAGTCACAAGGAGTTTGTAATCAACCTATAATCGGCAGTAAGGTGTGGACTTTTGAGTCCAAACAAGTAAGTATTCGTCGGCCATCATCGAATGAAATATGCTGGCATAACACCCCCTAGGGGTAATTTATACTTACAAATTGTATCTCTTGACAGCCCACTGTTGTGATGGTTTCGACAGCTTCTAGACCTCGTCTGCAGGGGCGGCTGTGTAGACGATTTGCTGTCATTTATCAGCTAAGTGTTTATATTTATAATATATAATAAACACAGCAGGTAAGGCCAAATTCTCAACACATACAAGCAAGGAACAGGATGAAGTTGGAGCCATCTGTGGGCCAGCATTTTCATCTGATCAACTGACTTTATCTCGTTTACATCACAATGCTGTACGAATGTGTTCTATACTCGAGTCATCCTGGGGATAAATGATCTCAGATGAAGTGATGTTCTGGAGAAGGGTATATAAAACATATATAAAGATATATATATCATATGTAGGTAGTCCTAGGTAGTAGGTTGGTAGACAGCAACTGCCCAGGGAGGTACTACCGTCCTGCCAAGTGAGTGTAAAACGAAAGCCTGTAATTGTTTTACATGATGGTAGGATTGCTGGTGTCCTTTTTTCTGTCTCATGAACATACAAGTTTTCAGGTACGTCTTGCTACTTCTACTTACACTTAGGTCACACTACACATACATGTACAAGCACATATATACACACCCCTCTGGGTTTTCTTCTATTTTCTTTCTAGTTCTTATTCTTGTTTATTTCCTCTTATCTCCATGGGGAAGTGGAACAGAATTCTTCCTCCGTAAGCCATGCGTGTTGTAAGAGGCGACTAAAATGCCGGGAGCAAGGGGCTAGTAACCTCTTCTCCTGTATATATTACTAAATGTAAAAGGAGAAACTTTCGTTTTTCCTTTTGGGCCACCCCGCCTCGGTGGGATACGGCCGGTGTGTTGAAAGAAAGAAAGAATGTAAGTAGTAGGCTGGTAAACAGCAACCACCCAGGGAGGTACTTCCTTCCTGCCAAATGAGTGTTAAAAGGAAGCCTGTACTTTTTTTTACATGATGGTAGGATTGCTGGTTTCTTTTTTCTGTCTCATAAACATGCAAGATTTCAGGTTCATCTTGCTACTTCTACACATACATGTACACATTTATATATACACACATCTGAGTTCTCTTTGATTTTGCCTTAATAGTTCTTGTTCTTATTGTTTTTCCTTTTATATCCATGGGGAAGTGGAACAAGAATCTTTCTCCGTAAGCCATGCGTGTTGTAAAAGTCAAGTAAAATACCGGGAACAATGGGCTAGTAACCCCTTTTCCCATATAGCCTACTAAAAGGAAAAAGAAGAAAACCATCAAAGTGGGATGTTTGAATGTGCGTGGATGTTGTGCGAATGATAAAAAAGAGATGATTGTGGTTGTTATGAATGAGAAGAAGCTAGATGTCCTGGCTTTAAGTAAAACAAAGCTGAAGGGGGTGAGAGAGTTTCATTGGAGAGAAATAAATGGGATTAGGTCATGGGGTTTCAAATAGAGTTAGAGCTAAAGAAGGAATAGCAATAATGTTGTAGGATAAGTTATGGCAGGAAAAGAAGGAATATAAATGTGTAAATTCAAGGATTATGTGGAGTAAAATAAGGGTTTGAAGTGAAAAGTGGGTTACAGTAAGCATTTATGTACCTGGAAAAGAGAGAAGTGTAGAGGAGAGAGAGAGATTTTGGGAAATGCTGAGTGAGTGTGTGGGGAGTTGTGAACCTAGTGAGAGAGTACTTGTGGTTGGGGATCTCAATGCTAAAGTGGGTAAAAATGTTGTGGAGGGAGTACAGTAGTAGGTAAATTTGGGGTGCCAGGGGTAAATGAAAATGGGGAGCCTTTAGCTGAGCTAAGCGTAGAAAGAGGTTTGGTAATGAGTAATACATATTTTATGAAAAAGAGAGTAAATAAGTATACAAGGTATGATATAGCATGTAATGAAAGTTCGTTAGATTATGTATTGGTGGATAAAAGGTTGATGGGTAGGCTTCAGGATGTACATGTTTATAGAGGGGCAACTGATTTTTTATTTTTATTATCACACTGGCCGATTCCCACCAAGGCAGGGTGGCCCGAAAAAGAAAAACTTTCACCATCATTCACTCCATCACTGTCTTGCCAGAAGGGTGCTTTACACTACAGTTTTTAAACTGCAACATTAACACCCCTCCTTCAGAGTGCAGGCACTGTACTTCCCATCTCCAGGACTCAAGTCCGGCCTGCCGGTTTCCCTGAATCCCTTCATAAATGTTACTTTGCTCACACTCCAACAGCACGTCAAGTATTAAAAACCATTTGTCTCCATTCACTCCTATCAAACACGCTCACGCATGCCTGCTGGAAGTCCAAGCCCCTCGCACACAAAACCTCCTTTACCCCCTCCCTCCAACCCTTCCTAGGCCGACCCCTACCCCGCCTTCCTTCCACTACAGACTGATACACTCTTGAAGTTATTCTGTTTCGCTCCATTCTCTCTACATGTCCGAACCACCTCAACAACCCTTCCTCAGCCCTCTGGACAACAGTTTTGGTAATCCCGCACCTCCTCCTAACTTCCAAACTACGAATTCTCTGCATTATATTCACACCACACATTGCCCTCAGACATGACATCTCCACTGCCTCCAGCCTTCTCCTCGCTGCAACATTCATCACCCATGCTTCACACCCATATAAGAGCGTTGGTAAAACTATACTCTCATACATTCCCCTCTTTGCCTCCAAGGACAAAGTTCTCTGTCTCCACAGACTCCTAAATGCACCACTCACTCTTTTTCCCTCATCAATTCTATGATTCACCTCATCTTTCATAGACCCATCCGCTGACACGTCCACTCCCAAATATCTGAATACGTTCACCTCCTCCATACTCTCTCCCTCCAATCTGATATTCAATCTTTCATCACCTAATCTTTTTGTTATCCTCATAACCTTACTCTTTCCTGTATTCACCTTTAATTTTCTTCTTTTGCACACCCTACCAAATTCATCCACCAATCTCTGCAGCTTCTCTTCAGAATCTCCCAAGAGCACAGTGTCATCAGCAAAGAGCAGCTGTGACAACTCCCACCCTGTGTGTGATTCTTTATCTTTTAACTCCACGCCTCTTGCCAAGACCCTCGCATTTACTTCTCTTACAACCCCATCTATAAATATATTAAACAACCACGGTGACATCACACATCCTTGTCTAAGGCTTACTTTTACTGGGAAAAAATTTCCCTCTTTTCTACATACTCTAACTTGAGCCTCACTATCCTCGTAAAAACTCTTCACTGCTTTCAGTAACCTACCTCCTACACCATACACTTGCAACATCTGCCACATTGCCCCCCTATCCACCCTGTCATACGCCTTTTCCAAATCCATAAATGCCACAAAGACCTCTTTAGCCTTATCTAAATACTGTTCACTTATATGTTTCACTGTAAACACCTGGTCCACACACCCCCTACCTTTCCTAAAGCCTCCTTGTTCATCTGCTATCCTATTCTCCGTCTTACTCTTAATTCTTTCAATTATAACTCTACCATACACTTTACCAGGTACACTCAACAGACTTATCCCCCTATAATTTTTGCACTCTCTTTTATCCCCTTTGCCTTTATACAAAGGAACTATGCATGCTCTCTGCCAATCCCTAGGTACCTTACCCTCTTCCATACATTTATTAAATAATTGCACCAACCACTCCAAAACTATATCCCCACCTGCTTTTAACATTTCTATCTTTATCCCATCAATCCCGGCTGCCTTACCCCCTTTCATTTTACCTACTGCCTCACGAACTTCCCCCACACTCACAACTGGCTCTTCCTCACTCCTACAAGATGTTATTCCTCCTTGCCCTATACACGAAATCACAGCTTCCCTATCTTCATCAACATTTAACAATTCCTCAAAATATTCCCTCCATCTTCCCAATACCTCTAACTCTCCATTTAATAACTCTCCTCTCCTATTTTTAACTGACAAATCCATTTGTTCTCTAGGCTTCCTTAACTTGTTAATCTCACTCCAAAACTTTTTCTTATTTTCAACAAAATTTGTTGATAACAGCTCACCCACTCTCTCATTTGCTCTCTTTTTACATTGCTTCACCACTCTCTTAACCTCTCTCTTTTTCTCCATATACTCTTCCCTCCTTGCATCACTTCTACTTTGTAAAAACTTCTCATATGCTAACTTTTTCTCCCTTACTACTCTCTTTACATCATCATTCCACCAATCGCTCCTCTTCCCTCCTGCACCCACTTTCCTGTAACCACAAACTTCTGCTGAACACTCTAACACTACATTTTTAAACCTACCCCATTCCTCTTCGACCCCATTGCCTATGCTCTCATTAGCCCATCTATCCTCCAATAGCTGTTTATATCTTACCCTAACTGCCTCCTCTTTTAGTTTATAAACCTTCACCTCTCTCTTCCCTGATGCTTCTATTCTCCTTGTATCCCATCTACCTTTTACTCTCAGTGTAGCTACAACTAGAAAGTGATCTGATATATCTGTGGCCCCTCGATAAACATGTACATCCTGAAGTCTACTCAACAGTCTTTTATCTACTAATACATAATCCAACAAACTACTGTCATTTCGCCCTACATCATATCGTGTATACTTATTTATCCTCTTTTTCTTAAAATATGTATTACCTATAACTAAACCCCTTTCTATACAAAGTTCAATCAAAGGGCTCCCATTATCATTTACACCTGGCACCCCAAACTTACCTACCACACCCTCTCTAAAAGTTTCTCCTACTTTAGCATTCAGGTCCCCTACCACAATTACTCTCTCACTTGGTTCAAAGGCTCCTATACATTCACTTAACATCTCCCAAAATCTCTCTCTCTCCTCTGCATTCCTCTCTTCTCCAGGTGCATACACGCTTATTATGACCCACTTCTCGCATCCAACCTTTACTTTAATCCACATAATTCTCGAATTTACACATTCATATTCTCTTTTCTCCTTCCATAACTGATCATTTAACATTACTGCTACCCCTTCCTTTGCTCTAACTCTCTCAGATACTCCAGATTTAATCCCATTTATTTCCCCCCACTGAAACTCTCCTACCCCCTTCAGCTTTGTTTCGCTTAGAGCCAGGACATCCAACTTCTTTTCATTCATAACATCAGCAATCATCTGTTTCTTGTCATCCGCACTACATCCACGCACATTTAAACAACCCAGTTTTATAAAGTTTTTCTTCTTCTCTTTTTTAGTAAATGTATACAGGAGAAGGGGTTACTAGCCCATTGCTCCCGGCATTTTAGTCGCCTCATACGACACGCATGGCTTACGGAGGAAAGATTCTTTTCCACTTCCCCATGGACAATAGAAGAAATAAAAAAGAACAAGAGCTATTTAGAATAAGGAGAAAAACCTAGATGTATGTATATATATATATGCATGTGCGTGTCTGTGAAATGTGACCAAAGTGTAAGTAGGAGTAGCAAGATATCCCTGTTATCTAGCGTGTTTATGAGATATGATATATCGTTTTATTATTTAGTCGTAGCTACAGTTAAAGAGGTAGATGAGACAAAAGGAAAATGGCAACAGCAAGTAAGAGAGAGGTGAAAGTGTATAAACTAAGGGAGGAGGAAGTTAGGGTGAAATATAAGCAAGTACATATTGGCAGAAAGGTAGGCTAGTGCAAATATGAGTAATGGTGGGGTTGAAGAGGGTTGGAATAGTTTTAAAAAATGAAGTACTAGAATGTGGGGCAGAAGTTTGTGGTTATAGGAGAGTGGGTGCAGGAGGAAAGAGGAGTGATTGGTGGAATGATGAAGTAAAAGGTGTGATAAAAGAGAAAAGGATAGTTTATGAGAGGTTTTTACACAGCAGAAGTGTTATAAGAAGAGCAGAGTATATTGAGAGTAAAAGAAAGGTGAAGAGAGTGATGAGAGAGTGCAAAATGAGAGCAAATGATAGAGTGGGAGAGGCACTGTCAAGAAATTTTGCAGAAAATAAAAAATTTTGGAGTGAGATAGACATGTTAAGAAAACCTAGGGAACGAATGGATTTGTCAGTTAAAAACAGAGTATGGGAGTTAATAGATGGGGAGCTGGAGGTATTGGGTAAATGGCGGGAATATTTTGAGGAACTTTTAAATGTTGATGAAGAAAGGGAGGCGGTAATTTCGTGCACTGGCCAGGGAGTTATAACATCTTTTAGGAGTGAAGAAGAGCAGGATGTGAGTGTTGGGGAGGCGCATAAGGCATTACGTAGAATGAAAAGGGGTAAAGCAGCTGGAATGGATGGGATCATGACAGAAATGTTAGAAGCAGGGGGGGATATAGTGTTGGAGTGGTTGGTATTTTTGTTTAATGTATAAAAGAGGAGAAGGTACTTAGGGATTGGCAGAGAGCATGTATAGTTCCTTTATATAAAGGGAAGGGGGACAAAAGAGATGGTAAAAATTATAGGGGAATAAGTTTACTAAGTATACCAGGAAAAGTGTACGGTACGGTTATTATTGAGAGAATTAGAGATAAGACAGAGAGTAGGATTGTGGATGAGCATGGAGGCTTTAGAGTGGGTAGGAGATGTGTAGATCAAGTGTTTACATTGAAGCACATATGTGAACAGTATTTAGATAAAGGTAGGGAAGTTTTCATTGCATTTATGGATTTAGAAAAGGCATATGATAGAGTGGATAGGAAAGCAATGTGGCATATGTTGTAAGTGTATGAAATAGGTAGTAAGTTACTAAATGCTGTAAGGAGTTTTTATGAGGATAGTGAGGCTCAGGTTAGGGTGTGTAGGAGAGAGGGAGATTACTTCCCTGTAAAAGTAGGTCTTAAACAGGGTTGTGTAATGTCACCATGGTTGTTTAATATATTTATAGATGGGGTTGTGAAGGAGATAAATGCTAGGTTGTTGGGGAGAGGGGCGGAATTAAATTATGGGGAATCAAGTACAAAATGAGAGTTGACACAGTTACTTTTTGCTGATGATACTGTGCTTACGGGAGATTCTAAAGAAAAGTTGCAAAGGTTAGTGGACGAGTTTGGGATGGTGTGTAAAGGTAGAAAGTTGAAAGTGAACATAGATAAGAGTAAGTTGATGAGGGTATCAAACAATTTAGATAAAGAAAAATTGGATATCACATTGGAGAGAGGGAGTATGGAAGAAGTGAATGTTTTCAGATACTTGGGAGTTGACGTGTCAGTGGATGGGTTTATGAAGGATGAGGTTAACCTTAGAATTGGTGAAAGAAAAAAGGTGAGTGGTGCATTGAGGTGTATGTGGAGACAAATATACATTATCTATGGAGGGAATGTATGAAAGTAAAGTGGTACCAACACTCTTATATGGGTCCGGAGCTTGGGTTGTCAGTGCTGCAGTGAGGTGGTGGTTGGAGGCAGTGGAGATGTCCTGTCTAAGGGCAGTGTGTGGTGTAAATATTATGCAGAGAATTCGGAGTGTGGAAATTAGGAGAATATGTGGAGTTAATAAAAGTATTAGTCAGAGGGCTGAAGAGGGGTTGTTGAGGTGGTTTGGTCATATAGAGAGAATGGATCAAAGTAGAATGACATGGAGAGCGTATAAATCTGTAGGGGAAGGAAAGCGGGGTAGGAGTCAACTTCGAAAAGGTTGGAGGGAGGGGCTAAAGGAGGTTTCGTGGGCGAGGGGCTTGGACCTCCAGCAAGCGTGTCTGAGCGTGTTAGATAGGAGTGAATGGAGACAAATGGTTTTTGGGACCTGATGAGCTGTTGGAGTGTGAGGAGGGTAATAGTTAATGAAGGGATTCAGGGAAACTGGTTATTTTATATAGCCGGTCTTGAGTACTGGAAATGGGAAGCACAATGCCTGCACTTTAAAGGAGGGATTTGGGATATTGGCAGTTTGGAGTTATATGTTACATATCTTTATATATGCTTTTAAACTGTTGTATCTGGGCCCGCTTGCAAAGACAGTGATTATTTATGAGTGAGGTGAAAGTGTTGAATGATGATGAAAGTATTTTCTTTTTTGGGGATTTTCTTTCTTTTTGGGTCGCCCTGCCTCGATGGGAGATGGCCGACTTGTTGAAAAAAAAAAATGTATATATTATACCCCTTCAAACTGCCCATATCCCAAACCCCATCCATTAAAGTGCAGGCATTGTACTTCCCATTTCCAGTACTCAAGTCTGGCTATATAAAAATAACCATTTTCCCTGACTCCCTTCACTAAATATTGCCCTGCTCACACTCCAACAGCTTGTCAAGTCCCAAAAGCCATTTGTTTCCATTCACTCCTATCTAACACGCTCACACATGTTGCTGTAAGTCCAAACCCCTCGCCCACAAAACCTCCTTTACCCCCTCCCTCCAACCTTTTCGAGGACAACCCCTACCCCGTCTTCCTTCCCCTACAGATTTATATGCTTTCCAAGTCATTCTACTTTGATCCATTCTCTCTAAATGACCAAACCACCTCAACAACCCCTCTTCAGCCCTCTGACTAATACTTTTAGTAACTCTACTCCTCCTAATTTCCAAACTCCGAATTCTCTGCATAATATTTACACCACACATTGCCCTTAAACAGGACATCTGCACTGCCTCCAACCGCCTCCTCGCTGCAGCATTTGCAACCCAAGCTTCACACCCATATAAAAGTGCTGGTACCACTATACTTTCGTACATTTCCTTCTTTGCCTCCATGGATAATGTTTTTTGTCTCCACAGATACCTCAACTCATCCTTCATAAACCCATCCGCTGACAAGTAAACTCCAAAATATCTGAAAACATTCACTTCTTCCATACTACCTCTCTCCAATGTGATATCCAGTTTTTCTTTATCTAAATCATTTGATACCCTCGTCACCTTACTCTTATCTATGTTTACTTTCAACTTTCTACCTTTACACACCTTGATTTTGTGGTCATTTATTATTTTGAGTGTATCACTTTCACAATAAAGCTGCAAGAGTTTATCAGTGTGTCTCTTAGTATCATAAACATTGGCAGTACCTACATCGCATAGCCTAAATTTTCAATTGATATCCCAAAATTTACTTTTTTTCAATTTTATTCCCATTTCATAATTTTTTTTTTTTTAACATGCTGACTGTCTCCCACTGTGGCAGAGTAACCCAAGAAAGAAACACTTTAACCATCATTCACACTATCATTGTCTTGCCAGAGGCATGAAGGTACAACAGTTTAGATGTCACTCTAAACAGTAAATATCCCAACCCTCTCCATTAGAGAGCAGGCACTTGACTTTCCACCATCAGGACTCAAATCCGTCTAACCGGTTTCTCTGAATCCCTTTACAAAATATTACCCTGCTTACACTTCAATAGCTCGACAAGTCCCAGAAACCATTTGTCTCCACTCCTGTCTAACATGTTCACACACATACCTGCTGTATGTCTAAGCCCTTTGCACATAAAACCTTTACCTCCTCCCTCCATCCTTACCTAGGATGACACCTACCCTGCCTTCCCTCCACTACAGATTTATACACCCTCCAAGTCATTTCATAATTTTTAGTGTAATATTTTGCGACTTTATTTTGTTGCTTAGGCATTGCTAAGCAGTGACTAGACAAGCAAGGGAGAGTCCTAGATTTAAGTTACTTTTTTTTTCTCTCCTGATTTCTTGATTCTGGAAGGTTTAGAGAAAGCATTTTGAATTGATGATGTGTCTGAAGTTTGGATGAAGGCTCCTGTATTTGGCTACAACAGTGGCATACATAAAGTTAAGACAAGAAGAAATGCTATAACTCTTGATGCAAAAACAAAACCATGTATTTGTACATTTTCAGGCTGCAGCAAGTTTACCATTGACTAAAGGAGTGTTACCTCATCAGATAGGCTCTGCTGAAGCTAAGGTTAACAGTAAAGTTAACAAAACTCAACTTACTACATCCATTTCAGCACCTTCTGATGGTAAGTTACTAATCTTAAATTTTGTAATCCTCTTACTCTACCAAAATTATACTTGTTTCAGTTTTAAATTAAAAGTTAATTACTTTTTATATTGTACAAAATTTATATGGTATGTCATGGTTGAAATTAATTCATAATATTTTTTAACAGAACCACCGCCACCACCTCCACGATCCATATCTTTGCCATCGGAACCTATCAACAGTGAAGTCAAATTGGATGCAAATTCTTTAGATAACCTGTCAATTGATAGCATAGTTTTGACACAGATTCCTGAGAGAAGTTCACCAGATGGAGAAGACAGTGGTAATATAGCTAATATTGCATTGGGATCACCAGGGGTTGGAGGCAGTGATGCTGATGCTTGGTCATCAGATTGGGAAGAGATGCAAGATGCTCCTGTGGAGCACTTCTCTAATGTCTTGCTCTCTCTCAATGAAGATGAAGATGATTTACCAAAAATGGAGCATAAATGGGAGGTGGATGTAGCGAGTAATGTCAGTACAGCCTCTGCTGTTCAATTAAACAATGAAAAGAAAATGCAGATTAATTCACATTCAGAAAAGGCATCTTCAGTGTATAGTAGTGATAGTAATCAAGATGATACTAAGGGGTCTTGCTCAGCTAATAAGAAATCAAGTTCAAGTATGAAACTTAACAGTTTAAAGAATAATGAAATCACTCATAATGTGCAGGCCAAGAGAACTCAAAATCTTGGAGAGGAATTTGATGTCTTGGCTATTAAAGTTAATAAAAAGCATGATTCAGAATTGGACCTCTTTGCAGATCTTGTACCTAAATTTAACACAAAGAAATTTGACCTGGAGACCTTGTTAATGGAAGCCAACTGTAAAGTGCTAGGAATACAAAAAGTTCAGCTGCCATCAGTTTCTGAGACTTTAGCAGGGTTAGATACAAGTGCGGCTGGTGATGGGTGGGGGGAAGGTGAATGGGGGGAGCAGATTGATATGTTTGATGTGTCTCCAAGCAATACAGAAGGTAATTTACTATCTAAACCTCATGAAAGCCCTAAAACAAAATCAGTGCTGATGTCTGCAGGTAATCGCTCTTCATTGAGCATAGCAGTTACTAGCGAAGCAAAGGATAGCTGGAATGATGGCTGGAGTGAAGATTTTTAAACCGATATACGTATAAAGAAATGTGAAATGTGTGTAAATGTCGATTATTAAAAGTATAGTATGGTTAAACGTGAGAATTGTTGGTAAATTTTTGTTAGCTAATGTGATTAGACACTTCATTGTAAGTATATTATTTTGTTACCATTCATCATTATAACTGTATTTTATCCAAATATTTTGAAACAATAATATTAGAGTACCAATGCCAGGAATATAAGAATAAATTATATATTTGCTAGGTAAATTACAGCAAACAAATATGAACCCATCACACCAGACCAAATGGTCATATAAAGTACTGAAAATGATGGTATTTGATTAAGAAATGACTACATAATTTTTTACATCCTTAAAAACTATTCACGTCTCTTGCCCAATTCATCCTTAATAAATATGAGCCCACCACATATATTTAAAGTGAATGCATACAAAATCAGAAGTGCATTTGATAAACAACTTTGTAAAAGAAATAAATTCTGAAATTCATCTCAAAATAGATCTGTAATATCTAAATAATAATTTTTTGATCATTCTGTACCAGACAAAATCTCCAGATGGTAGTTCCTTTATGTAAATGTAGAGGGATTATGGTCTTAATTGTTGTGGTCGTGCTGGATAGACTGGCTCCCTCGGGGTGGTCATGACATAAGGAGGCTAAGTTAAGCACTGCTCTGTGTGTTTCCCATGCATGGTGATCTGTATTCTCCTTATTTCCGCTTGCCTGTGGGGCTGTGGCCCTCGGGTGGGCAGCACTTCTTTGGGAAAGGGTTGGAAATTAAAGAAAAAAAAAAAGGCTCAGTGCAGGCCCTGCTGAATCAGTTGATTAGTCTTTCATCACTCTTCACTGTCTAGAAGGATGATGTATTTTGCTAAAGCCAAGCAAGCATCAGAAAGCAGGCACCATTTTTGTGTGGCTGTCACCTGCTCCTCTGTTGGTCACTCACTTGTTTTGTTTTAGTAAATGTGCTAGCCTTCTGTTGTACTAGATGGGTGGAGGAATGTTTTGTAAATATTGGTCATGATTCCTCTGCACAATCCCTGACTGTGACATGAGTTTTTCCTGACTCACAAAGGGTATTTACAAGCCCTAGCATTCCTCATGATCGTAGTACAATCAAATACAGTAGTATTATTTCAGATTCTGTTCTTGATACTTCTCACCCTTCTTTTCACTGTAATCATAAGACTCCTCACTGGATTCCTTTACCTCTTCATATGGTAGAAGGCCCATTAACTGTCAAATTTTTTTACACTTCAGCCAATGAAGCTTCATATCACGAGTCAACCAGATAACCTGATGGGTCACTTTCCATACTCAGCATGATGGGCTGTGTGTAGTGCAGATTTATGATGCTACTCAGTGGATAACCTAGTAAAATTACAGACTGATGACAACAGATCTGTTACTGTTCTTAGACATTCTTACCTTAATATGTGCAGTGGAATGGTCATCTTTCCTTATTCAACTGTCCATCAGCGATCATTTAGTGAGTGCACAGAATATATTTTCCAGGAACTGCAACAGTTTGGGTACCCATTCTCCGAGTGGACATTTGTTTGTCTTGCACAGGGGCAATGTAAATACTCAAGCAGTGTTGACAAGTTAACTTCTGGTGGCTGTGAGCTCTCCTTTACCATGTATTTAGCAGGTATCTGCTTAAAAGTAACAGAGCTCTTACCTACTCTCTAACAGTGCCATCAGTGCTGGTATTTCAGACACCTCACTAAATATAGTTGCTAACATGCAAAATACTTTACTAATTCTTTCCCCTTCACATGAAGGTGAACCTTGCAAATTTTTTGTTTTTAAGTGCACTGTCCATCTCCTAACAAGGTAGGATGGCCAAAAAAAAAGAAAAGAAAAATCACTCGTCATTTATTCAGTTTAGTCTTGTCAGGACTGTAACATCCTCGCTCCCTTCTGTAGAGTGCAAGCACTCTACTTCCTTCCTGAAGGAAAGGTATCTGCTATGGACATGCACTCCATCTCCCATGAGCATCTTCATTTATACTCATAAGCTGCAGCTGTATATACTGATGGCTCTGAAGCCTCTGATGATGTATGTTACTTATGTTTTTCCAGAAAGTGTATTACAGGGACACTTATGTAATGCAGTTAGTATTGTCATGGCAGAGTTGTATGCACTTCTTACAGCTATTGTCCACATTGTGTCGCTTACCACTTCTTCAAAATGCATTGCAAGTTATTTGGAGTTTTGACTTGTTGCATCTCATTGTCCCCCGCATTCATACTGTCATTGAATGGGTGCTTTGATGCTAGCAATGGTTCTTGATATGAAGAACTAAAGCTATTCTCTCTTTCCTGGAGTTGAAATTAATTTCCTAGGAGTTGAATGACCCTTAGGGGTTCATCGCTTATCCATTATAATAATAATAATAATAATAATAATAATAATAATATTAAAAACCTAGGTAGTAGGTTGGTAGACATCAGCTACCCAGGGAGGTACTACCATCCTGCCAAGTGAGTGTAAAAGGAAAGCCTATAATTGTTTTACATGTTGGTAGGATTGCTGGTGTCTTTTTTTTTGTCTCATTAACATGCAAGGTTTCAGGTACATCTTGCTACTTTTACTTACATTAAGGTCACACTGCACATGCATGGACAAGCATATATATACAGACCCTTCTTGGTTTTCTTCTATTTTTCTTACTAGTTCTTGTTCTTGTTTATTTCCATTTATCTCCATGGGGAAGTGGAACAGAATTCTTCCTTTTAAAGCCGTGTGTGTCGTAAGAGTCGAGTAAAATGCCGGGAGGAAAGGGCTACTAACCCCTTTTCCTGTATGTATTACTAAATGTAAAAGGAGAAACTTTGTTTTTCTTTTTGGGCCACCCCACCTCGGTGGGATAGGGCTGGTGCATTGAAAGAAAGAAGAAAGAATAATAATGCTGATGATACTGTGCTTATGGGAGATTCTAAAGAAAAGTTGCAAAGGTTAGTGGATGAGTTTGGGAGGGTGTGTAAAGGTAGAAGGTTGAAAGTGAACATAGATAAGAGTAAGGTGATGAAGGTATCCAACAATTTAGATAAAGAGAAATTGGATATCACATTGGAGAGAGGGAGTATGGAAGATGTGAATGTTTTCAGATATTTGGGAGTTGACTTGTCAGCAGATGGGTTTATGAAGGATGAGGTTAACCATAGAATTGATGAAGGAAAAAAAGCGAGTGGTGCGTTGAGGTATCTGTGGAGACAAAAAAAAATGTTATCCATAGAGGCAAAGAAGGGAATGTATGAAAGTATAGTGGTACCAACACTCTTATGTGGGTGTGAAGCTTGTGTTGAAAATGCTGCAGTGAGGAGGTGGCTGGAGGCAGTGGAGATGTCCTGCCTAAGGGCAGTGTGTGGTGTAAATATTATCCAGAGAATTTGGAGTGTGGAAATTAGGTGGAGGTGTGTTGTTACTAAAAGTTTTAGTCAGAAGGCTGAAGAGGTGTTGTTGAGGTGGTTTGGTCATTTAGAGAGAATGGATCAAAGTAGAATGACTTGGAAAGCATATAAATATGTAGGGGAAGGAAGGTCCGTAGGGGTCGTCCTCGAAAAGGTTGGAGGGAAGGGGTAAGGAGGTTTTGTGGGCGAGGGGCTTGGACTTCCAGCAAGCATGTGTGAGTGTGTTAGATAGGGAATGTAGACGAATGGTTTTTGGGACCTGAGGAGCTGTTGGAGTGTGAGCAGGGCAATATCTTGTGAAGGGATTAAAGGAAACCAGTTAGCCGGACTTGAGTCATGGAAATGGGAAGTACTGTGCCTGCACTTTAAAGGAGGGGTTTGGGATATTGTCAGTTTGGAGGTTGACTTGTAAACTGTCGTATCTGAGCGCCTCTGCAAAGACAGTGATTATGTATGAGTGAGGTGAAAGTGTTGAATGATGAAAGTATTTTCTTTTTCAGGATTTTCTTTCGTTTTGGGTCACCCTGCCTCAGTGGGGGACAACCAACGTGTTGAAAAAAAAAAAATAATAACAACAGCAATAATGAAAGGAGCTGGCGCACTCAGATCACACATTGAGGTCCATGGTTCGATCTTTGGTACGGGTGGAAACATTAGAACGTGTACCTTAAGACTCCTATTGTCCCTGTTCATGTATCAGTAAAATAGGTACCTGGGTGTTAATTGACTGGTGTGGGTTGCATCCTGGGGATAAAATTGACCTGATTTGAATGAAATGCTCTGGATAACATTGTATCAATCGCATCTGCTAGAAAAATGACAGGGTGGATAATGAGAACCTTCAAAACTAGGGAGGCCAAGCCCATGATGACACTCTTCAGGTCACTTGTTCTATCTAGGCTGGAATATTGCTGCACACTAACAGCACCTTTCAAGGCAGGTGAAATTGCTGACCTAGAAAATGTACAGAAAACCTTCACGGCCCGCATAACGGAGATAAAACACCTCAATTACTGGGAGCGCTTGAGGTTCCTGAACCTGTATTCCCTGGAACGCAGGCGGGAGAGATACATGATAATATACGCCTGAAAAATCCTAGAGGGACTAGTACCAAACTTGCACACGAAAATCACTCGCTACGAAAGCAAAAGACTTGGCAGACGATGCAACATTCCCCCAATGAAAAGCAGGGGTGTCACTAGCACGTTAAGAGACCATACAATAAGTGTCAGGGGCCCGAGACTGTTCAACTGCCTCCCAGCATACATAAGGGGGGTTACCAACAGACCCCTGGCAGTCTTCAAGCTGGCACTGGACTAGCACCTAAAGTCGGTACCTGACCAGCCGGGCCGTGGCTCGTACGTTGGTTTGCATGCAGCCAGCAGTAACAGCCTGGTTGATCAGGCTCTGATCCACCAGGAGGCCTGGCCACAGACCGGGCCACGGGGGCGTTGACCTCCGGAACTCTGTCCAGGTAAACTCCAGGTAATAACAAGGGGCTTCTTATATTGTAGTATGTCATTGATGTATGCATTATACATGTACAGTGGACCCCCGCTTTACGATCAGCTCCCAATGCGACCAATTATGTAAGTGTATTTATGTAAGTGCATTTGTACGTGTATGTTTGGGGGTCTGAAATGGACTAATCTAATTCACAATATTTCTTATGGGAACAAATTCGTTCAGTAATGGCACCTGAACATACTTCTGGAATGAAATAATATCGTAAACCGGGGGTCCACTGTACTTGCATAACTAAAGATTATTATTATTATCATTATTATTATTATTATTATTATTATTATTATTATTATTATTATTATTATTCTTTCAACAAACTGGCCGTATCCCACCAAAGCTGGGTGGCCCAAAAAGAAAAACAAAAGTTTCTCTTTTTAGCTTTAGTAATGTATACAGAATGGGTTACTAGCCCCTTGTTCCTGGCATTGTAGTTGCCTCTGGCAACACGCATGGCTTAAGGAGGAAGAATTCTGCTCCACTTCCCCATGGAGATAAGAGGAAATAAACAAGAACTAGTAAGAAAATAGAACGAAACCCAGAGGGGTGTGTGTATATATATGCCTGTACTGCACATGCATGTGTAGTGTGACCTAAGTGTAAGTAAAAGTAGCAAAATGTACCTGAAATCTTGCATGTTTATGAGACAAAAAAGACACCAGCAACCCTCCCATCATGTAAAACAATTACAGGTTTTTATTTTACACTCATTGGCAGGACAGTAGTACCTCCCTGGGTGGTATTATTATTATTATTATTATTATTATTATTATTATTATTATTATTATTATTATAATATTATAATGGGAAGTTATTCATTCTCTTATAAAATGAATATCTAGGAGCAACCCTAATAATTGTAGTGTGTGTTGTGAAGGAGTGGAAACAAACAAACAGTGCTTGCAAATTATGTCACTATTACCACTACAGACCACTGTTGCATAAGCTAAGGCAAGAGTTTGATGTGTTTTTATATATGTAGTAGACCCTCGGTTATTGGCTGTAATCTGTTCCAGAAGGTTGGCCTAAATCCGAAAAGGCCGAAAACCGAAATATTTCCCATAAGAAATAATGGAAATCCAATTAATCCGTTTCAGACACCGAAAAGTATTAACCTTTAAACTGTCCAAATGTAGATCTATGTTCATGTGTGTAGCACTTTGTACGTAGATCTACTTTTTTTTTACATGCTTTCAAATGTAGAAAAAAAAAGGTCAGAGCACTACGCACATGAATGTTGATCTACGTTTGGACAGTTTAAGGGTTAAAAAAAAATACATTTTATAGAGAATAACTATACGTAGTTTTACACAAAACAATGAGAAATAAATATAAAGCACAAATTTTAATGATAAATGAAGACTCTTGTTGATATATTGAAGGCGAGGGGGGGAGAGGGAGTTGGGAATCGCCCTCCATAAGAACTTCAGGTATCAAAGCCCTATCTACTTCCCTTCTCTGTCTTTTACTGCCATAGTACATTCATTATTTACCTTAAAATATTTGTAGTCTTAATGTAGGGCGAGAGGTGAGTAGTATTTATTTGTAGGAATTCAGTGTAGGTAGCTGGTAGATGTAGATACATGTATGTAGCCATATTATTACATCGACATATCATGTTCACTGAGTTTAATTGTTTCTAACAACTACCTTTATATGGCATCATAAACAAAGGGAGAAGTAATGAATAATTCATGCCGAGAATTGTAAGCAAACGCTTATGAAGGGCGGTGACTGGACCAGACGCCAGATTCACAGTTTTCTCTAACGCTGAATCAGAGAAAACGTAATGTTTACCCTCCACCCTCCTCCCTCCCTCCCTCCTCGATTCGCTGGTATTCACCACTTGATAACATATAAACATTGCATGTTTATATGCCATATGCTATGTAATGTGTTTCTTATATAATTTTGAAGAAAATATCATAGATGGATTAATGAAAATGTCTATACAGTGGACCCCCGGTTAACGATATTTTTTCACTCCATAAGTATGTTCAGGTGCCAGTACTGACCGAATTTATTCCCATAAGGAATACTGTGAAGTAGATTAGTCCATTTCAGACCCCCAAACATACACGTACCAACGCACTTACATAAATACACTTACATAATTGGTCGCATTCGGAGGTAATCGTTATGCGGGGGTTCACTGTATTAACCTAAAATAAGATACAGTGGTACTGCGAGTTACGAACTTAATTCGTTCCAGAAGGCTGTTCAAGTGCCGATACCGAATGAATTTGTTCCCATAAGGAATAATGTAAATTAGATTAATCCATTTCAGACCCCCAAAAATACACTTACAAAAGCACTTACAAAAAACACTTACATAATTGTTCGACTTGGGAGCTGTTCGAAACTCGAGGTACTACTGTATTTAACCCTTAAACTGTCCAAATGTAGATCAACGTTTTTTCAACATTTGAAAGTATGTAAAAAAAGTAGATCTCTTTTTTTTTTTTTTTTTTTTTTTACATTTGAAAACGTGTAAAAAAACTTTGATCTACTTTTTTGTTTTTTGTTATGTTTGAAAATATGTAAAAAATCGTAGATCTACTTTTGGAGCACTATGCATGTGAACGTAGATCTGCTTGGACAGTTTAAGGGTAATGTGCCCAAGTACAGCCGATCTCCGAAATGATGGCCGAGAACTGGGATAGAATTTCCGCCAAAAAAGCAGCCATAATCCGAATTGGCAAATATCCGGAACGGCCGATAACCAAGGGTCCACTGTAATTAGAATGTAGGCAAAGTACGTCAAATTATTTTCTTAAAAAGAAAAAAATATTCTCTAGACTTATTTGACCAAGCTCAATAAAACCTGGTTTTGTGTATGTGTGAGTGAGGTGGGTTGATATGTTTTTGGAACACCGTACAACAGATTACAAGTTATGTAACCTGTACAATAGATGACAAGTTATATAATCTGTACAATAGATTGTGTTATGTATTCTGTACAGTAGATTACATGTTTATACTATTATACAGTATTTATTTAATGACCTTTGATCTTGTGTCTATGGTTTTGAACTATTGGAGTTGACATGGGTAGTTTTTTTTTATATAACTTTCCCCATTTTTTTTTTTTTTTTTAATTTTTACTGTGATTTTACTGCAAGTTGTGTAGTAGTAGTAAATACTTGCTGTATGTTTTTGTACTGCATGCTGAAAACTGGCTGAAATTCTTTTCTACTACAGTGGACCCCCGGTTAACGATATTTTTTCACTCCATAAGTATGTTCAGGTGCCAGTACTGACCGAATTTATTCCCATAAGGAATATTGTGAAGTAGATTAGTCCATTTCAGACCCCCAAACATACACGTACAAACGCACTTACATAAATACACTTACATAATTGGTCGCATTCGGAGGTAATCGTTATGCGGGGGTCCACTGTATTTGTATATGATCACTTGCTCAACTTTCCAGGCACAGTATTCATTTTTGTTGAAATGCCTTTCATTCCTATTTGAAAGTCACATGGTTAATGCAGATTATGTCTTGAATTTAATTTGCATCTGATTTACTGCACAGTTGTTAGATTGCACATCTCTCTCTCTCCCTCTCTCTCTCTCTCTCTGTCTTGACCCTCAATACTTGACTCATTATTTTTATACTACTGTCAGTAGTCCCTCCCCCTCCCTCTCTTTGCCATGCAGTACTAGTGACCAACATAGAAGCTCTCGAACCATTCTCCATACACAGTATTTTCTGGCATGTAAGGTGCACGAGTGTCGGCTGCTTGTGGCATGATGTTTCCAAGCAGTTGTAATGCAACGTTAGTAAACAACTTCTAAAGTGTAACCCAAAGCCTACCCTTGACCCTGACCTTGAGCATATTAGGTGCAGGCTGATTTTCCAAGACTTTTTGTGGGGGAAAAAGTGTGCCTTATATGCCAGAAAATACAGTAACTGGGCAAAAGATGTAACCATTCAGTCGAGTGGTTACAATGCTGGTCCTGCTATATGCACGGACCATGGCTTGAGTCTCTGTCTGTTATTCTGTTTATTCATTGACACTCATTCGTTATGACTTCCCTTGGGTTTATGACCAATATGAGTTTAGTATTTTTCATGACAGTAAAAATATAGCCAAATAATGAAAACAGTTTTCAGTTGTATTCAAGATAACATTCAAATTAGGTTTAAATTTTTTGAAGCAACACTAAGCATGGGTGGAAATGTTTGTCAGCTTTTTTCAGTATAAAAATTTTATACATTAAATGTATGTTAACAGATTAGTTATGCTATTTGTTTTGCTTGAAAACCTTTATTACCTCTGTATTGTAGAACATTTGTGCAAGATCTATGAAGAACTAAATGCCTTTTTTTTTTTTTCTCCCTCAAAATATATTAGGAGTTGTTTGTATTCTGTGTTAATGTGGTAGTTACATTCCTGTTAGAGATTGCAATGTGTATACAGATTACAGTAAATTAATCATTAAGTTTATCTTCTATAATAACTTTTGGTGTAAATCTATAGGAAGAAAGGATTATTTATCATCAGATTAGCTAAACCCCCAAATTTTATGTAGATAGGTCAAAGGCAATTTTTTTTTTACCTTTGATTATTAACTTTATGAAATGCTTATTGAAAAAATTAAGCCATCATGTTTGTAGATTATCCAAATAGGTCTCTGTAAAGTGCTAATTACTGGGAGTGGAAGAATGTGAGTGAAAGCTAGATCCTATGCAAAAACTATATGTCAGTTTTTTGGTATAGTTATGATAGATGTTTTCTATGCACCAGATCTGTTTAATTAAATGTGTATAGGTCACTGTTTGTGTAATTAGTCCTCTTCAAGGGGGGTTCCTTGGCATGGTGAAGAGGCTCTTGGTCTGAGGAATTAGACCTTTTGATCTACTTCCTCAGACCGAACCTAATTACCTCCTAATCCCCCCTTTCCCTATCCCATCCTCCCACATATTCCCTTTTCCCTTTCCTCCTCCTCTCCCCATCCCTCACCTATCCCCTTCCTGTTTTCAGTCTTTGGGATTCTTTCCACACACTAGTTCCTAGGTAGGGGGAAGGGTGCTGTGGTCCATCACATTCCATTGAGGTCCGTGGTGGTGGTGTAGTTTGCCGTGTAATCTGGATCGCCTGGGGATGTCCCACTCCCTCACCGGTCTCCCTGGGGTGGCTCTGGGTGTCTTTCGGGTGACAGGTGTATCTCTGGAAGCTGCCTTTCGGATTCCGGGGAATGGTGGCCGATGGAGGTATGCTTTGTGGCAGATATCCGGCCGCCCTCTCTTTTGTCCACTGAGGTGGCTCGGTAGGTATGAGGTTGCTATCCCAGATTGCTGGTTGACTGGCATGAAGGGTAGGGTATGGCACAGGTTTCATGCTGCATCTGCACTACTTGCAGTGCTGGGGTGTTCTTGGGCGCGGAGGGGGGATTTACGGCCCTTTCATTCCTCCTAGGAGCTCTCCCTCCACATTCCCCCCCTTTTTTTTCTTCTTTTTCTTCTTTTTTTTCTTTTTTTCTAAAAAACAAAAAGAAAGAAGTGACATAACCATGGAGTCCCAAGTCCATGAAACAGCTCTCTCCAGGCCCCTTTCTGCTACCGCACCTTGTTCCAACCCTACCTTGTTATTTAACCACTCTTTGGACATTTCTCATGCCCCTGTACCTCCTGCTAGTGCTATTTCGTTACCCACTCCAGTTACCAGGGTTCTGCCTGACTCCTTTGATATATCTGACCTCTGCCCTTCTTTGACCATGCTTCCGGCTTCTCCCTCTATGGTGTGGCGCTTTTCGGATCACCTGCCCATCCCATGTCGGACCAACTCAGGTCCCACACCTAAACACCCAAGACCATTACCTGATGATACTCCTTCGCTTCCTTCTCATTCTTCCCAGAAAGGACTGGCACGACACTTCCTCCCCTTACATGCTATGTTTCAAAATACACAATGGACTAAGTTTTTTGCTCTGTGACCTATTCCTTCTCCTGACTATCTTTCCGATCATAGTATTGGCAAGATGCTCCTACATCATGTTAGTTGAGATATACCCTTTCATGCCCTCAAGAGCAGTGCATGTATCATCATGGTACAGAATGCTAGCCAAGCTCGTGATCTCTCTCTCCTTACAACCATAGATGCTATTCCTGTTACTATTGAAAAATATCGTTCTCTCAATTCTTGTAGTGGTACTGTCATTCTACCTCATACCATTGTTCAACAGAATTTCTAGACATCTGGTGATGACATTCTGGAACAGCTTAGCTCCATGACCTCCCAATACTTACGTCCTCCCTGCCCGCAGGCGGAAACGATACCCTTGCAACGTAGCTAGCTTAACTTTTGACTGCTGTGAGCTTCTGTTCTCGGTTTATATTGCGGGACACTGTTTACAAGTTTGAAAAGCGATCCCTACACCGCAACAGTGTAGAAATTGCTGACGTTTTGGTCATTCAATGAAATATTGCAGGTCCATAGCTGAATGCCCAGTCTTAGGTGCTGATGACCTTACCAATACATCTTGTAGTCTACCTCCCTCTTGCCTTAATTGTCATGAGGTTCACCCATCTTACTCTCGCCGTTGCCAAGTTTACTTAAATGAGTGAGAAATCCGATGTCTCAAAGAGGCAGAAGGCTTTCCTTATGCTATAGCAGTCTCTCATCTGCACCTCCAGAGGAGACTTCTCTGTATTTCTTATTCTTGAGTTACTAAATGACCCCCCATCTCTGGGGTCCTAACTTTTGCAGCCTCCTCTGTGGTCACCCCTTCCACAGTCATCCCTGTCTAATTCTTTTGCTGCCTTTGGCTCAGAGGTCCCTACCTCAACACCTCATTCTGATCTCACCTCTTTCTCTTCTCACTCACAAGATTGTGTGTCTACAAGAGCTCATACAACAACTCCTCCCCATTGCCCCTCTACTTTTCCGAAGTTCAAAAAATCCCCATTGCTAAAATCTTCTTTAACCCCTCCTTCCCTTCTGCCTGCACATTTTTCCTTTCCAGTCTCAGTAACTGGTTCTCCACCTCTAACTGGCTCTGTTACAACTATGGAGGTTTGTCCTCCTCCTCATACAGTACCTTCCTCCCCTGTCCCCTCCCAAGTTTCTTCCTCTTCTGCCCCCTTCCAGGTCACTTCCTCTCCTGTCCCCTCCCAAGCTGCTTCTCCAGTTCCCTCTACCCTTTCATCCCCCTCTACTTTGGTACAATCCATCGTCACCCCCGATTTTTACTCACCCTTCTCCTTCCATCTCCATTATCGTCCCACATACAATGTCCTTGTTCTCTGAAACACTTGAAGGTATCTCCGAATATATTGAGGAGACTAGACCATTGATGGACACCGATCCACCTCCTCCTCCTCCTCTTCACTCTTCTCTGTCTGCACAACTCCATTCATTCTTTGCAGCGTCAGAATCTTACCCTGCTTGTGCATTTTCCACTGCCTCCACATGTGGACTTTTCTAACCCTTCTAGTCCATAGATACCTCTACCTTCAGATTTCTTGTATCTTTCTCTCTGCAAATCATGGCTTATTTACAGTGGAATATCTGGGACCTCAGAGGTAACTGGGGTGAGCTTCAGGTGTTGCTCTCCCAGTTTTCCCTAGTTTGTGCTTGTTTACAAGAACCCAAATTGTGCTCTGCTGTTATCCATCCCATCTTGGGTTATGTTTTATATTCATTGGATCCTTTTCCCGATGGACCCTCTAAAGAAAGTGCACTTCTTATACACACTGGTATTCCATACTATCAGCTCTTTGTTCATACTTCACTGCATTACACTGCAGCCCGCATCCACTTGAATAAGTCGTATACAATCTATTCTTTGTACCTCTCTCCTTCTCGAGCATTATCTATCCCAGATGTTGCATTTCTGGTTTCTTCCTTACTGCCACCACCTCTGTTACTTGGCGATTTTAATGCCCATCATTTCCTCTTGTGGGGGGAGTCGACCTGTGACTCCTGCAGCATTCAGTTGGAGGCTTTTCTCACTTGTCTCCCCCTCCATGTTTTAAATATGGGTATCTCACCCATTTTGATCCTCGTACTCTCTCTCTCTTGCATCGATCTCTTGGTTTGCTCTTCCTCAACTGTACTAGACTTTACCTGGTCTGTCCTCCCAGACTTGCATGACATCAATCATTTTCCAGTCATCCTTACTTCTCCTTTGTGTTCACCACTTTCTTGTAGCCCACGCTGGTAATTTGACTGAACGAATTGAGACCTTTACTGAGCTTTTACACCTCTTCTCGACCTTAGTTTTAACCACAGCTTCACATTCTATACCCCAAACCTTGGGCAGGCACTCTTAGAGGTGCGTGCCCTGGTGGTCTCCTGCTTGTACTTGGGCAGTACAATAGAACCACAGAACGACTCCTTGATTTTAAGCAGAAGAGAGCGATCACCCACTGTGTCATCCGTGATGCCAAACGCACTTGCTGGCGGGATTGTGTTTCTGCCGTTACTTTGGTTTCCTCTATGAGTGCGGTCTGGAAAAAAAGTATGGAAAGTGAGTGATAAATACTCTCCCTACCTGGCTCCCGTTCTTAGGGTTGCCGGTGTGGCTATAGAAAACCCTATTGATGTTGAAACCACCTTGTCTGTAAATCTATGGTTTCTTTATACTTTGGTTTCCTCTATGAGTGCGGTCTGGAAAAAAAGTATGGAAAGTGAGTGATAAATACTCTCCCTACCTGGCTCCCGTTCTTAGGGTTGCCGGTGTGGCTATAGAAAACCCTATTGATGTTGCCACCGAAACTGGTAATCACCTTGTCCGTATCTCTCAGGGGCTCCATCTATGCCCCTTGTTTCTTTCCTACAAGTCTGTCAGAGAGTTAGAACCCTTAAACTTTTCTTCTATCAGAAATAATCTTACAATGTGCCTTTTACACTTCTGGAACTGGAGGCAATACTCTCCACTTGCCTATCATTGGCAGTTGCTACAGTATTTACACCAGTCAGTCCTTGCTGTCCTCTTACGACTCTTTAACCTTATTTGGTTGCAAGGAGTTCTTCCCCAGCTATGGAAATCTGCCATTGTTCTCCCTTTCTGCAAACCAGGTACTACAGGATATGATGCCTCCAACTATCTTCCCATTCTCTTACCAGTGCCCATGATGCCTCCAACTATCTTCCCATTCTCTTACCAGTGTAGTTTGCAAGGTGATGGAACATCTGGTAAATAGAAGTTTGATTTGTTATTTAGAGACACGCAATAGTCGCTCCACTAGTCAATATGGCTTTCATAAGGGCTGTTCTACCTTGACTCCTTACAATGCTTGGATACATATGCCTTTGCCAATAACCTTTGCCAATTGACCTTGAAAAGGCATATGACATAACTTGGATGTATAATGTCTTGGCCCAGGCCCACTCCTTAGGCCTCTGAGGCACTCTACTATTTTTCCTTAAGAATTTCTTAATTGAGAGACATTTCCATGTTCAGGTTAATAAAATGATTTCCCCGGACTTTGTCCAAGCTGAATGTGTTGAAGAGGGATGTATTCTGAGCACAACACTTTTTCCCCTTGCTATAAATGATCTGGTATCTATTTTCTGGCATCTCATTGCACTTTCTCTCCAGCATGTGGTCAACCGTGTTTACAGCTGAGCCACTACTCATGGGTTTAAATTTTCTAGTACTAAAGCTCGCCAAATTACTTTCACTAGACGTTCTGTCGTCTCTGATCATCCATTGTACATACATGTATATGGCTCGCGTCTCCCAGGTGATACGGTCAGGTTTCTCAGCCTTCTGTTTGACTCAGTTATCCTGGAAACTTCACATTACCTCTCTGAAGGCAACTTGTCATAGCCGGCTGAACCTCCTTAAAACCCTTGCTCATCTTTCATGGGGTGGCTGATTGTAGAACTCTCCTTCAACTACATTCGGCCCTATTTTTTTATTTTTTTATTATCACACTGGCCGATTCCCACCAAGGCAGGGTGGCCCGAAAAAGAAAAACTTTCACCATCATTCACTCCATCACTGTCTTGCCAGAAGGGTGCTTTACACTACAGTTTTTAAACTGCAACATTAACACCCCTCCTTCAGAGTGCAGGCACTGTACTTCCCATCTCCAGGACTCAAGTCCGGCCTGCCGGTTTCCCTGAACTCCTTCATAAATGTTACTTTGCTCACACTCCAACAGCACGTTTTATCAAAACTCAATTATGCCTACCAGATATATTCAGCGGCCTCTCCTACAACTCTTTCTAGCCTTAATCCCATCCATCACAAGGGATTATGTTTATTCCTTGGTGCTTTTCGCTCTTCAACAGTTGAGAGCCTCCATGCAGAGGCGGATATTCCATCCTTGACCGATTGCCGTGATGCTCATTGCCTTCGCTCTCAATGACCTCAACAATCCTTCCATATATAGGGGTACCTTGACTTATGAGTTTAATTTGTTTCGTGGCCCAGCTCATAACTCAATTTGCTCTTATATCAAATCAGTTTCCATAATTGAAATTAACTGAAATGCCATTAATCTGTTCCAGCGTAATTGCTGGCTCTTGGGAGGCAGGAGAAAATTCTTCAATAAAACGTTAATATCAACTCTCCAGCTTATTTATCTATCACAGTTGATCTAATATGGCATAATAAACAATAAAAATAACATAGAAACATGATGTATACTCTAGAATGAATGAAATATGTCATTATGTGACGAGTGGTGGTTGCCACTCCCGAGGTAAAAATAATTATTGCTCTGGCCATATCTTCCCATTCTTTCCCTTCTGAGGTCTTATTATAAGAGAAAACAAAGTGTTTGTGAGGCTAACTGCACTAGTTCACTAGTTTCAGAAGGAAAACACTGAAACGAGTGATTTTCTCTGAATTTTTTTTTTTTTCCGAGTCAGGAGACCGGCGTATGTTTTGGGTGAATATCTCAGAAGTAAATTATTGTAAATGCTCGTGCCTTCTCGCAGAGAAGGCATGAGGCACAAAGTACATACTGCGCTTGTACTGCCTTGCCAAGTCGACTACACACACGCCTTGCTCGTGTTTTTCTGTGATTTCATGTTTTAATTCAATGGACTTCATCCTCTTCTTCTTCTCAGCATTGTCCTTTGCACTTACATACTTTCTTAGGACCCATGGTTAGAAAAAAGAAATTTGGCAAAATAACTGCACAAAGCACAACCACAACACAAGAGAGATGCTTCCATGGTGAGGTAACCATGTGCACTGTTGTGGCGTTTGATGCGCCAACTAGTGACGGTGTATCTGAAGCTCTTAACTCGTATTTTGGCCCGCAATTCAAAGCAAAAAATTGACTTAGCGAAGGCTCGTAACTCGGAAAACTCGTAAGTTGGGGCACTCGTAAGTCAAGGTACCACTGTAGAGGATAGTCACTGATGTAAGTTGATGTTCTTTATTTGTTCATCGCCCCTGTTTACTCCGTCCCTTTTCTCTTCGCCTACTTTCGCTCGTCTTCTCTTCAGTTACTACCTTTCCATGTTCATGTAGCATCTCACTTTTCCCTACCCCCTTGGGAAGTTCCAATGGTTCGTGTCTGTTCTTTCTCACCGCCATGCGCGAAAGCCCAACTGCCCATGGTGGCTTCTCACTCTCTTTTTCTTAACCACTTCTGATCTCATTCTCATGCCATCGCAGTGTACACCAATGGTTCCAAGTCTTCTGATGGTGTCGGATTCGCAGCAGTGTTTCTGGACAGCATCGTGCGAAGGCATTTATTATCCTAGGCTATCATTTTTACGGCTGAATTGTATGCCATTCTCGTAGCGCTTATCTGTATTGCATCTGTGCCTGTATCACTATTTGTGGTTGTTTCAGACTCCCTTAGTGCTTTACAGTTTATAAGAACATTTGATACACCTCATCCCCTGGTTCTTCGTAACCAACTTTGGTTACGCCGTATCTCTAGCAAGTGCAAATATATTTTTTTTGTTGGGTCCCCGGTCATGTTGATATACAGGGCAATGAACAGGCAGACACTGCTGTGCGTTCAGCAGTACATGACCTTCCAGTTTCATATAGAGGTGTTCCATTCACAGACTATTTTGCTGTGTTTGCTACCCACCTCTGCACCTGTTGGCAACGATGTTGTTCTGATCTGCTACATAACTAAGTAAAGTTTTCTGGCCGTCGTCTTGTCGTCAGTGTCAAGGTTGGGAGACTACTCTCTCCTGTCTTCGCATCAGCCACACTCCTCTTACTCATGGGTATCTCATGGAGAGGCGCCCTGTTCCACTCTGTGAGAATTGTCAGGTTCCAGCCAGTGTCTGTTAGCCGTATTTTGTTGGAGTGCCCACTCTATCAGTGAGCATGCAGAATTTACCTCCAATGTTATCACCACTCTACTGCTCTTACTTTACCATCCCTTCTTGCTGATGAACCTTCCTTTAACCTAGACTCTCTTGTTGGCTTTTAGACAGTAACTGATTTACAGCACAAACTCTGATGATGCTTCTTGCAATCCTCACAGCTCTTTCTACCTCACTCTCTTACTACCCTCTACACCTGCACTATCCACCGCCCCGCTGCACTCCATGACATAATAATAATACCTCTCCCTCTTGCTACCCAACACCCCTGCACCCTTCCATGCCCTGCTGTGCTATATGACCTTTGTAGATTTAGTGCTTTGTTTTGATTATAATAATTGTATAATTAGTATTAAGAATCTTTGTCTTGTTAAATTGTAAATTTCTTAATGGAAAAGTGATGATATATTGAAAATTTGAAAACAGTGAAAATCTGAAGTGGCATAATCTTTCGTACTAACGTAATTCTGTGTGAGTTGATGTTTACTTTCAAATATGTGGAAAGTGCTTAATCATATAGACCAGTGTCAGCCTGGATTGTTTTTTCATGGAAGCAGGCATCCCTTACCATGGCAAATGCAGCATCAAATATTTATCTAGGTATCTAAGTATTGTAACATTCAGTGAGTATGTTATAAATTTGTTTATATTTATGATTAGTGTATTAGATCTAGTCATATTGTAAGTGCAGGCAAAGTGTGACTGTTATACTTTATTTGTGCATTAACCAAACTACTCTGTAGAAATTTTGATCTGATATTTCAACTGCTATTGAATTTTTGACCCTTGAAAGTGTGGGGATGGTTAATGGTTGACCTAAAATATTTAGGAACAGCATCCATTTTTGCACATATGGAGAGTTCATTATTTGGTCATTAGGCTCTTGATTTATATAATATAAGGTTTAGAAGTAGGAAAAAGCATTTTGTGTAGAGGTTCCATGAACTATGGTATGTGCTGCTTCACCTTTGTCAGCTGTTTCTCACCAGGTCGTTCTGAATGGACCCTGAGGTATGCACTGGAAGACAGCAAAGGGTGTACAGGGTCAGATCACTTACTAGGTGAAATGTGATCTAACAGTCTACTGCTGTTGTTATAAAAGTTATATCAAGAGATTGCTATCACTTTTAGTGGTTCATGGAACTTGAACACAAAAATATTTTGTACTTCTGTGAGAGTGAAGATCCTTTAACTAATGGCCTTCAGAAATATGTCTAAAGTATCAGATGTAAATATATTGGCTTATTTGATAAAGGATGTCCATAATTTAACTTAATAACCACTAACAGCAGTCAGTAATGAGCAAACTAATTTAAACAAATAGACCTAAATATTTTTAGGTATCAGCTTCATTTGTTTTATATTGTCGGTTAAAATATAGGCTTCATTGAAAAGCATGATCCCAGAAGATGATGTCATTGTTTGCACTGCATCTTTCATTATTATGAAGAAATCAACTAAAGGAAAAAGTGCCCCTAATCTTATTATTTTTATTTTTTAATTCTTGTTCTTATTTTAAATTGGCACCCCATAACACAGAGTGACTTTAGGTATTATTGATTAATCAGATGCAAACTGAGTCTACTCCATGACTAAATTTTACCATTACTACTATAGCTGTGGTATCCATGGCACATGTTCATACCAACATTAAGCAAAGATTTATTGAACCAAAGGGATCAGTGCAAGCAAATAAAATTATCACTTAAATTAATGGAAACGTGTCGCCAACAAAAAAAAATTGTTGTATAAAATTATTAGTTAGTGGAAATGTAATTTAAGTACTTGGCATTCAGGTAAAAAAAAAAAAAGTTAATAGTATGAGAATTAAAGCTAATTATTGCAGTACTTGAGAAGCATTTTATAACATCACATATCACCATCTGTCACTTTCACTGTTCCTCAGCTTACACAGTCCTCTCCAGCTGTCCCTTTCAACACTTTTACCATAACCTCAAAGACCTCCAAAATCTTTCACCTCAAGACCTAGCAATAACTCTACCATTTCTTCAAAAGTTACATTCTCTGACCAACTACCCTACCTACTTTTGCTACATCTGTTGCAGAAATACATGTGCACCTGTACTCTTTCCCTATCCTCCCCAGGTGCAACAAGTTGTTCCACCTTACAGGCTCCTCCATCACTAAAGCCACCTAATTTCGCACAACTTAGTCTTCCCTTGATCGGTGTCAGTGTCTGTGGCCTCTCTACCCCACTTTCCTTACCTGTTCCATATATTGTACTACCTTCAACTTCCCTTTTCCCAGAGACATTTAAAGCCCTAACAGTTTATCCCATATAGACATAGCTGGAAATGAACTTTGATAATTCACAAGTTTAACTCATCAGGACCCTCATCCTAATCTAAGTGTACAAACACACTGCATAACTCTTGACTACAGTAACATCCCAGCCTCATGATCCCATTCCCCATATTGTTGATGTCTTGCTACTTCCTACATTTGCAGCTAACATACATGCTACTTCTCACAACACACAAAACCCCACGACATACAGATCCTTTTATCACAATGTTATCTGTACCACCTCACACTGACTAAACCAACCACTCTAGTCCATAACCACCCCCTGCTTACATTTACTGCTTTATAATGGAATGTCAGAGGATGCAGAAGAAATTGGTGAGAGCACCAAATGTTTATTTCTCAGTTTTCCCTTGTATGCATTTGTTTTCAAGAACCTAATGCAGTTGGCTTTCCTGTCTCTGGTTATGTTTTTAACAATCATTCTGGCAACAGCGTTGGTCTGAAGTAAAGGACAACAAATTGTTTTCCATCAAACTGCAGTTAGGCTTCTTGTCACCATCTTTCCCTCTGTTGGTTGTGGAAAACTCTGTTCACATGTTTACAAATTGACCATACATGACTGACACACGGATACCAACACTGCTTTGCAAGGACTGTCAGATACCTCTAACAGTTCTTCATATAATAATAGGCTTTCCTATCTGTCAGAGAGAATGCTGAATTTACTTTTAACATCTTCACTGCCCTAATGCACTCACTAACTGTCCTCAATGTAAAATAAAACCATACCATGGGCAGGGATAGAATTGTGTCAATATGATTTCGTGAGTCATGTCCTCAATGTTTAAGTCCTTCCAGTGGACACAGACTCCTCCTATACTTATAACAAACTAACCTGTTCTAAGATCTATGATGTTAATTTTACACCTTTCTAACCCTCATCTTCACTTACCCTTGCCCTTATAACTTAAGCCATGTCAGTGATGAATGATTCCTATGGATTTGGGTGTACAGAATAAAACGATCAAATTATGAACTAAACCTGCATGAGGTCATACAGTGCTGCATTCGAGTATTTAGAGTATTACGAGTTTTTCATTTTTTGAGAGAAGAAAGCAGGGTGCCTAAGAGTTATAATGAAAATTTAAGCCATATAAACGTATGATTTAAATTCTAGATGGTGTGAATTAATCTTGTCCTCTCGACTGTGGCTGGGACTAGGTCCAAGGTCATGGCAAGTTGTCCATTGAAAATACCAGAACCAGAACAAACTAAAATTTGCCCCAGTCATGGGTTTGGAGTAATCATTACATAATATATTTACCTCATTTGGTTAGGTATTTGTGAATTAGTTGGATTTTATGATAGGGCAGTAGGGATGTGATTCCTAATAACTAGCTTATATCAGATATAGAAAAACTACATGAATTGAATTTGTCTGCTCTCATGACCTTCATGTTCCATCTATGTATAGGTTAGTCTCAGACATTAGTAGAAGCTCGTTATTTGTTCGGTGCCCCTGCTTACTCCAATTGTTTTCTCTTTGTCTTCACTCTGGTCTTCTCTCCAGTTACCTTCCTTGTATGTCCGTGTATCGTCTGCCTTTTCCTTTCCCCCTTGGGAGGTTCCGATGGTTCATGTGTGTTTTCCCCTACTGCCGTGCGCCAAAGCTCTCCTACCTATGGCTACTACTTGCTCTCTTTTTCTTGATCACTTCCGGTTGCATGCTCATGCCGCCACTGTTTATACACATGGTTCTAAATCTTCTGATGGTGTTGGGTTCAAAGTGGTGTTCCCTGACGATGTTATCTGGGGTCATTTGTTAGATTCAGCTAGTATTCTTACCTTCGAGTTGTATGCCATAGTCATAGTGCTTCTCCTTATTACATATATGTCTCCTTCAGCATTTGTGGTCATTTCAGATTCCCTCAGTGCTTTACAAGCCATTAAACAATTTGATTCCCCTCATCCATTGGTCCTTCATATTCAACTTTGGTTGCGCTGAGTGGCTAGCAAAAACAAAGACTTCATTTTCTGTTGGGTTCCTGGACATGTTGATACGCAGGGCAGTGAACAGGCGGATGCTGCTGTGCAGTCAGCGGTATATGATCTTGTTTCCTATAGAGGTGTTCAGTTCAGGGACTTTTACACTCTGCCCGTCTTCTTGGCTGTTGGCAACAACGGTGGTCGAACATGCACCATAACATATTGCACTTTATTAAACCGCTTTTGGGTTTGTGGACATCTTGTCACCATTGCCGTACTCGGGAGACTGTGCGACTGTGCTCTCCCCTCTCCGCATTGGCCATACTCGCCTTACGCATGGGTATCTCATGGAACGACACCCAATTCCTCTTTGTGAAGTTTGTCGAGTCCCTATTTTGGTTCTTCACTTTCTTGTGGACTGGTTTACCAGCGAGCTTGCAGGATTTACCTCCATTGATGCTGCCGCCCTACCGCTCTTACCATAGCTTCCCTTTATGCAAATGGCCCTGCCTTTGACTTACGATCATATTTTGACTTTGTGTCAGCAACTGCTTTACTATCGAACTTTGACACAACCCCTAATGTCGCTTACAGCCCTTTCCTCCCATCATCTCTGATCCCCTCTCCACCTAGCTGTTTATAGCCCCAACACTGTTTTCTGCCCTGCAGCTCTACATGACCCTTGTTGGTTTAGCTCTTTATTTGATTATAACAATAATACATGAATTGAACTCTGGAGTTTTTAAGCTAGTGGAGGAATTTTGGAGGGTGTGTAAAGGTAGAAAGTTGAAAGTGAACATAGATAATAAGGTGATGAGGGTATCAAATGATTTATATGAAGAAAAATTGGATATCACATTGGAGGGAGGGAGTATGGAAGAAGTGAATGTTTTCAGATATTTGGGAATTGATGGTCAGCAGATGGGTTTATGAAGGATGACATTAACCATGGAACTGATAAAGAAAAAAAAAGGTGAGTGGGGCTTTGAGGCATCTGTGGAGACAAAAAACGTTATCCATGGAGGCAAAGAAGGGAATGTATGAGAGTATAATTGTACCAACACTCTTATATGGGTGTGAAGCTTGGGCTGTAAATACTGCAGCATGGAGTAGGCTGGAGGCAGTGGAGATGTGTCTAGAGGCAATGTGTGGTGTAAATATTATGCAGAGAATTTGTAGTGTGGACATTAGGAGGAGGTTTGGAGTTACTAAAAGTATTGTTCAGATGGCTGAAGAGGGGTTGTTGAGGTGGTTTGGTCATTTAGAGAGAATGGAACAAAGTAGAATGACTTGGAGAGCATATAATTCTGTAGGGGAAGGAAGGTGGGGTAGGGGTCGTCCTCGACAAGGTTGGAGGAAGGGAGTAAAGGAGGTTTTGTTTTCAAGGGTCTTGAACTTCCAGCAAGCATGCGCGAGTGTGTTAGGAGTGAATGGAGACTAGTGGTTTTTGGGACCTGACGAGCTGCTGGAGTGTGAGCACGGTAATATTTTGTGATGGAATTCAGGGAAACTGGTTAGCCAGACTTGACTCCTGGAAATGAGAAGTACACTGCCTGCACTTTAAGTAGGGGTTTTGGGATATTGACAGTTTGGAGGGATGTCTAAGCTGTCATATCTGAGCGCCTCTGCAAAGATAGTGATTATGTATGAGTGATGGTGAAAGTGTTGAATGATGAAAGCTTTTTCTTTCTTTTTTTTTGGGTCACCCTCGGTGGGAAACGCCAACGTGGTAAAAAAAAAAAAACTTTACCAACCTACAAGGATAATGATATTTGTTGAGGTAATGTACAGCATCTTATGTTCACTAGTATGGTTATTTGACCTTATTGCAGACTTACCTCATATTCAATCCTTGAATATGAGGAAAATGTTCATAGCCAGAAGTTTTTTTGGATATTAATAAATTAATGTTTCTTCTTAGGTGCTGTATGACCTTTATGGGTTTAAAGCTCCTCCCCATGAACTTTTTATTATATGTAGTGTATTTTTATTGGTTATTTAATATTTTTAGTTTTATATTGATCACTTGCCTGTTGTGTAAAAAGGCCAAATAAATTGATCATATTTTCAGTCATATTGAAAAACGAAGTTATAACGGCTGTTGTCCTTAAAAATGTGCATTATTCGATAGACAGGGCTGTGAGGTATTCTTGACTTAACATGTCAAGAACTAATCATCCACTCGTAGTAATTAGAGAAATGGAAGTAGTGAAGTGATGTAAGCAAGCAAATTGTATTAGCTATAGTGGATTAGCAATTTTTCCCAACAAGATGGTAACAGATGGTTGAGATTCAACCTCTGCAGGGTAGTAGTGCAGTTTGGCCTTTGTTAGTAAAATAACAACATGGTGTATGTAGGCAACAATTATTGTTGTCGGCAGCTCCAGTATTTTGGGAGAATATTATAAGTTTAGAAAATTTCTTACTACTGTACCGGGTATCTGTTTTCTCAGTTTCCAATTGATTGTGATGGAACAGGTGGTGTACAATTTATCAAAACCAACCAAAATTCAAATTTGTGCATGTTAACAAATAAAGTTGCATAAATTTTGATCATTATAAATAGTACTTAGTGTTGTGTTAAACAGTTTTAGATTTCTCATTTATTCCTTTCCATTCGTATTTTAAGCTGTAGAAATAGAAGTCTCTCTTTTTTTTTTTAAATTTAACATTGTGGAAGCGTCACATTAACCCTCATTTTGTTCATGGTTAGATTTCCTTTTGGCTATTCCCAGCTCCTCCGTGGGCACTCGACTCGACCCACAGGCCATTCGGATTGGTGTTGCTTTTCGCCTGGCTGCCCCCATACTCACCAAACAGGGTGGCAGGGTGTCGGCTAATCAGTTCGGACTACATGGTCTCGTGTGTCATACATCAGAAGGGAAGTATGCTACACATGAGGAGATCATTGACATAAAGAGAAGTCTCGCCATAGCCCGTTGCCCAGCTGAATGGGAACCCCAAGTATTGAGGTCTGACGGAAGTTAAAAGCATCCAGATGGAATCACTATGCTTCCCTGGAAGGATGGTAAGCAAATTGCATGGGACTACACCTGTGCTGCCACATTAGCAGACACCTACTTACCATACTCTGAAGCTGAAGGGGGTGGAGCCGCCAGTTTCAGGGAGACCTAGAATATCCACAAATATGAAGGCCTGCCCCCTTGCTATAACTTTATACCAGTAGGGTCGGAGACCCTTGGAGCATGGAGCAAGTATGCTCTAAAGTTCCTCAAAAAGCTGAGTGAAAAACTTATCACAGAAACCAAGGATCACAGAACGGCAAGCTTCCTCTTTCAGAGACTCAGTGTTGCGATCCAGAGGGGAAAATGCCTGCAGCATTCTGGACACGCTGCCCACCTCCGGTGAGCTGGAAAAAGTATTTGAGATATAGGCCCTGAGATATTATGTTCTACTTCCTACTGTATTTTTGTTAATGTATTCTGTCTTCAAAAAAGTCCACAAGGAATATAGTTAGTCTTCTCTGAAGATGAGGATCCCCAGTCCAGTTCCAGAAGTGGTACCTTCTTGTATTTATACATGTATATGTATATATTAGTGTTATAGCATGCTTATGTTACTTCACATTCCTCAATTGGCACAAATTATTGAAAAACTCCGAACAGTACAAACTATAATACCTTTTTTTTCATAAATGTATAGTAATTTTTATTATATTATTTATATTGTTGTACTTGTAAAAATTATGCCCATGTGCTTGTGATATTTCTTATTTAATTATCGTAATGCTCTCTCAACACTGTTATTAAGAGTCTTTTGTAATAAAGTTCTTTAAAATCACTGTAGTTTGACTCAACAACCACAATCAGTGAGGTGAGAGTAAGATAACAGCAAGTATCGTTGTTAAGATGGGAGATAACTATAAGCATCGTTAATAAGATGATGGGAGAGGTAAGAGTAAGATATCCACAAGGCGAAAACTCAAATACCTACAGCTGCCTCTCGATCCACTTTAATTACTTCCGGTCTCATTCTCATACCGTTGCAGTTTACGGACCCCTCAAGGGAGGTTCCTAGGCGCTGGTGAGGGGCTCTTGATCTTGGGAATTGGATCTATGCACCAGTTCCCTGAATACCTTCCACAACCCCCCCACAGGCACTGCATAATCCTACGGGTTTAGCGCTTCCCCTTGATTATAATAAATGCAGACGCTGACGGTTTTAAATCCTCAAGACGGTGTCGGGTTTGCAGCTGCGTTCCCGAACACTGTTGTGCGAGGTCATGTATTATACTCGTCCAGCATTTTCACAGCTTAATTGTATGCAGTTCTCATAGTGATTATACGTATTGCTTCCAGTCCTACCTCAACATTTGTGGTCCTTAAGTGCATTGCAGGTTATAAATAATTTATTCGCCTCATCCCCAAGTTCTTCGTGTACAACTTAGTTTGTGCTGCATTTCTAACAAAAATACTGTTTTTTGCTGGGTCATGTTCAGAGCAACAAGCAGGTGGATCCTGTTAGGTAAGACACATATGCAACAGTTAGGTAGGAAGAGGCCTACTGTGTAGGCGAAACGTTTCATAATAAAGATACCTAACTGTTGCATATGTGTCTTACCTAACAACCTGTCGGTATTTTATACCATTTTAATGTTCAAGGTGGATCCTGCGCGGTCAGATGTACATGACCGCGTTTCCAATATTAAGCCATTGATATATCTAACCATCATTGACCCCTCAAGGAAGGTTCCTTGATGTTGGTGAGGGGCTCTTGATTTAGGGAATTGGATCTGTGCTCCAGTTCCCCGAATTAAGCCTGAATGCCTTCCACATCCCCCCCCCCCAGGCGCTGTATAATCCTCCGGGTTTAGCGCTTCCCCTTTGATTATAATAATAATAATAACCACCATTGATATATCTTTGATGAGTTTCGAGATCTTTCTACTCCCGGAGCCCGGTCATGGGCCAGGCTCGTCTGGTGCTAGCCTGGTTAACCAAGCTGTTGCTGCTGGAGGCCCGCTGACCCACATATCCATCACAGCCTGGTTGATCTGGCACCTGGTGAAGATACTTGTCCAGTTTCCTCTTGAAGACATGTGCACTTGTTCCAGCAGTGTTTCTGTTATCTTCTGGTACAATTCTGAACAAACTGGGGCCACTAATGTTGATACAGTGTTCTCTTATTGTGCTAACCACACCCGTACCTTTCACTGGGTTTATTTTGCACTTCTCCCATATCTCTCTCTCCAGCATATTGTTATGGCAGTGTGCAGATCAGGGACCGTTGGCAACATCGTTGGTCTGAGTTGATTCATAACAAATTATATTCTGTCAAACTGTGTTTAGGATCCTGGTCTTATCATCGATGTCGTGGTTGGGAGATTAGGCTTTCCTGTCTTCGCATGGGTCACAAGTCTCACTCATGGGTATCTCATGGAGAGAGGCGCCCGGTTCCACTCTGAGAATTGTCAGGTTCCAACTTCACTTTGCCATATTCTATTGGACTGTTCCTGTTTACCAGCGAGCACGCAGAATTTACCTCCGACGTCGTCACCGCTCTGACACCCTTACGTTATCTTCCCTCCTCACTGACGGCCCCATCTTTCACACATTTTGATAGCAACGGATTTTTTACACAAACTTTGAGCCTGAATACCTTCCGTCCCCCCCCCCCCACATGCGCTGTATAATCCTACGGGTTTAGTGCTTCCCTGTGATTATAATCTGATCAGGCATAATAAACCTTTAGCATCCTCTACCCTGCAGTGCTGTCTGACCCATGTAGGTTTAGTGCTTAGTTATGATTATAATTATAGTTATGATTATAATTATAGTGGTGGGAGAGGTAAAAGTTAGATAACCACAAGCATAATATAATAATAATAACAATAATAATGAACATTAAAATGGTATAAAATACCGACAGATTGTTAGGTAAGACACGTATGCAACAGTTAGGTATCTTATTTCGAAACGTTTCGCCTACACAGTAGGCTTCTTCAGTCGAGTACAGAAAAGTTGATAGAAGCAGAGGATACTTGAAGACGATGTAATCAGTCCATCACCCTTAAAGTTTTGAGGTGGTCAGTCCCTCAGTCTGGAGAAGAGCATTGTTCCGTTGTCTGAAACGATATGAAGTTGAAGTGACAGAATGGGGCCTGCCCTCCCAAAGCAACCTACGTCTCACCTCCTGGCACTATATAAGGCCCCATTCTGTCACTTCAACTTCATATTGTTTCAGACAACGGAACAATGCTCTTCTCCAGACTGAGGGACTGACCACCTCAAAACTTTAAGGGTGATGGACTGATTACATCGTCTTCAAGTATCTTCTGCTTCTATCAACTTTTCTGTACTCGACTGAAGAAGCCTACTGTGTAGGCGAAACGTTTCGAAATAAGATACCTAACTGTTGCATATGTGTCTTACCTAACAATAATAATAATAATAATAATAATAATAAAACAATAATAATAATAAAACAATAATAATAATAATAATAATAATAATAATAATAATAATAATAATAATAAAACAATAATACTAATACTAATAATAATAATAATAATAATAATAATAAAATAATAATAATAATAATAATAATAATAATAATAATAATAATAATAATAATAATAATAATAATAAAGCAACCACTGGATTACTTTTAAGATGATTTTTACTTTAATAACAACACAAAATTTATTTCTTTGTGAAGATGTGGGTTAATATGGGATTTGGATCGGTATGGGGTATAGGTATCAGTATGGGGTATGGGTTAATATTGGGAATTGGTTATATGGGGTATGAGCTAATATGGGGTATGAGTTAATAGGGGGTATGGGTCAGTATGGGGTATGGGTCAGTATGGGGTATGGGTCAGTATGGGGTATGGGTCAGTATGGGGTATGGGTCAGTATGGGGTATGGGTTAATATATATTATGGCTTAATATTGGAAATGGATTATTTAACTAGAATAAATGTGCGAAAGCAACAAGTGCTAATTACCAGCAAATTGTTTTGAGAGGTGAGACTGAGGGTGGGACGGAGGGTGGGACGGAGGGTGGGAGGGAGGGTGGGAGGGAGGGTGGGAGGGAGGGTGGGAGGGAGGGCGGGAGGGAGGGCGGGAGGGAGGGCGGGAGGGAGGGTGGGAGGGAGGGAGGGAGGAAGGGCGGTAGGGAGGGTGGGAGGGAGGGTGGGAGGGAGGGTGGGAGAGAGGGTGGGAGGGAGAGCGGGAGGGAGGGTGGGAGGGAGGGCGGGAGGGAGGGCGGGAGGGAGGGAGGAAGGGCGGTAGGGAGGGTGGGAGGGAGGGCGGGAGGGAGGGTGGGAGGGAGGGAGGGAGGGAGGGAGGGTGGAAGGGAAGGTGGGAGGGAGGGGGGAGGGAGGGCGGGAGGGAGGGGGGAGGGAGGGCGGGGAGGGAGGGAGGGGAGGGAGGGAGGGAGGGAGGGCGGGAGGGAGGGTGGGAGGCAGGGTGGGAGGGAGGGCGGGATGGAGGGTGGGAGGGAGGGTGGGAGGGAGGGCGGGGGGAAGGGTGGGAGGGAGGGAGGGAGGAAGGGCGGGAGGGAGGGTGGGAGGGAGGGAGGGAGGGTGGGAGGAAGGGTGAGACTGAGAGTGGGAGGGAGGGTGGGAGGGAGGGTGAGACTGAGGGTGGGAGGGAGGGTGGGAGGGAAGGTGAGACTGAGGGTGGGAGGGAAGGTGAGACTGAGGGTGGGAGGGAGGGCGGGAGGGAGGGAGGGAGGGAGGGTGGGAGGGAGGGCGGGAGGGAGGGTGGGAGGGAGGGCGGGAGGGAGGGTGGGAGGGAGGGTGGGAGGGAGGGCGGGAGGGAGGGAGGGAGGGTGGGAGGGAAGGTGGGAGGGAGGGTGAGAGGGAAGGTGAGACTGAGGGTGGGAGGGAGGAAGGGCGGTAGGGAGGGTGGGAGGGAGGGCGGGAGGGAGGGTGGGAGGGAGGGAGGGAGGGAGGGAGGGTGGAAGGGAAGGTGGGAGGGAGGGTGAGAGGGAGGGCGGGAGGGAGGGCGGGAGGGAGGGAGGGAGGGAGGGAGGGAGGGAGGGCGGGAGGGAGGGTGGGAGGCAGGGTGGGAGGGGAGGGCGGGATGGAGGGTGGGAGGGAGGGTGAGAGGGAGGGCGGGAGGAAGGGTGGGAGGGAGGGAGGGAGGAAGGGCGGGAGGGAGGGTGGGAGGGAGGGAGGGAGGGAGGGAGGGTGGGAGGGAAGGTGGGAGGGAGGGTGAGAGGGAAGGTGAGACTGAGGGTGGGAGGGAGGAAGGGCGGTAGGGAGGGTGGGAGGGAGGGCGGGAGGGAGGGTGGGAGGGAGGGAGGGAGGGAGGGAGGGTGGAAGGGAAGGTGGGAGGGAGGGTGAGAGGGAGGGCGGGAGGGAGGGCGGGAGGGAGGGAGGGAGGGAGGGCGGGAGGGAGGGTGGGAGGCAGGGTGGGAGGGAGGGCGGGATGGAGGGTGGGAGGGAGGGTGGGAGGGAGGGCGGGAGGAAGGGTGGGAGGGAGGGAGGGAGGAAGGGCGGGGAGGGAGGGTGGGAGGGAGGGAGGGAGGGAGGGAGGGAGGGTGGGAGGAAGGTGAGACTGAGAGTGGGAGGGAGGGTGGGAGGGAGGGTGAGACTGAGGGTGGGAGGGAGGGTGGGAGGGAAGGTGAGACTGAGGGTGGGAGGGAAGGTGAGACTGAGGGTGGGAGGGAGGGCGGGAGGGAGGGTGGGAGGGAGGGTGGGAGGGAGGGCGGGAGGGAGGGTGGGAGGGAGGGCGGGAGGGAGGGTGGGAGGGAGGGTGGGAGGGAGGGCGGGAGGGAGGGAGGGAGGGAGGGTGGGAGGGAAGGTGGGAGGGAGGGTGAGAGGGAAGGTGAGACTGAGGGTGGGAGGGAGGGTGGGAGGGAGGGCGGGAGGGAGGGTGGGAGGGAGGGCAGGAGGAAGGGTGGGAGGGAGGGTGGGAGGGAGGGCGGGTGGGAGGGTGGGAGGGAGGGTGGGAGGGAGGGTGGGAGGGAGGGCGGGAGGGAGGGAGGGAGGGAGGGAGGGTGGGAGGGAAGGTGAGACTGAGGGTGGGAGGGAAGGCGGAGGGAGGGTGGGAGGGAGGGTGGGAGGGAGGGCGGGAGGGAGGGTGGGAGGGAGGGTGGGAGGGAAGGTGAGACTGAGGGTGGGAGGGAGGGCGGGAGGGAGGGTGGGAGGGAGGGTGGGAGGGAGGGCGGGAGGGAGGGTGAGACTGAGGGTGGGAGGGAGGGGGGGAGGGTGGGAGGGAGGGTGGGAGGGAGGGTGGGAGGGAGGGCGGGAGGGAGGGTGGGATGGAGGGTGAGACTGAGGGTGGGAGGGAGGGTGGGAAGGAGGGCGGGAGGGAGGGTGGGAGGGAGGGTGGGAGGGAAGGTGAGACTGAGGGTGGGAGGGAGGGTGGGAGGGAGGGCGGGAGGGAGGGCGGGAGGGAGGGTGAGGGTGGGAGGGAGGGCGGGAGGGATGGTGAGAGGGAGGGCGGGAGGGAGGGAGGGTGGGAGGGAGGGTGGGAGGGAGGGTGGGAGGGAGGGCGGGAGGGAGGGTGGGAGGGAGGGCGGGAGGGAGGGCGGGAGGGAGGGTGGGAGGGGAGGGCGGGAGGGTGGGAGGGCGGGCGGGAGGGCGGGAGACTGAGGGTGGGAGGGAGGGCGGGAGGGAGGGCGGGAGGGAGGGCGGGAGGGAGGGTGGGAGGAGGGCGGGAGGGAGACTGAGGGTGGGAGGGAGGGCGGGAGGGAGGGTGAGACTGAGGGCGGGAGGGAGGGTGGGAGGGAGGGCGGGAGGGAGGGTGGGAGGGGGAGGGAGGGTGAGGGTGGGAGGGACTGGGGGCGGGAGGGAGGGGGCGGGAGGGAGGGCGGGAGGGAGGGCGGGAGGGAGGGTGGGAGGGAGGGTGAGACTGAGGGCGGGAGGGAGGGCGGGAGGGAGGGCGGGAGGGAGGGTGGGAGGGAGGGTGAGACTGAGGGTGGGAGGGAGGGCGGGAGGGAGGGCGGGAGGGAGGGCGGGAGGGAGGGTGAGACGGGAGGGAGGGCGGGAGGGAGGGCGGGAGGGAGGGCGGGAGGGAGGGTGGGAGGGAGGGTGAGACTGAGGGTGGGAGGGAGGGTGGGAGGGAGGGTGAGACTGAGGGTGGGAGGGAGGGTGGGAGGGAGGGTGAGACTGAGGGTGGGAGGGAGGGCGGGAGGGAGGGTGGGAGGGAGACTGAGGGCGGGAGGGAGGGTGGGAGGGAGGGCGGGAGGGAGGGTGAGACTGAGGGCGGGAGGGAGGGTGGGAGGGAGGGGGCGGGAGGGAGGGCGGGAGGGAGGGTGAGACTGAGGGCGGGAGGGAGGGTGGGAGGGAGGGCGGGAGGGAGGGTGAGACTGAGGGCGGGAGGGAGGGTGGGAGGGAGGGCGGGAGGGCGGGAGGGAGGGCGGGAGGGAGGGCGGGAGGGAGGGCTCAGGATGATAGTGGGAGCTGTGAAAGACGAAGAATCTTGATTAAGTAAGTACATTGAGATTCAGGACAGGTACACGTAAATACAGTTATACAAATTATCATACATGCATAAATTACCTGGGATAACCCCAAAGAGTCGAGACAAAGTGACTTTTTTGGGTTATCTTAGTTCCTTTACACATATGTTGCTTATGTATGAAATGATGATAGTCTTGAGTGGTATAGACGCTGTCCGTCTTGTGGCATAAGTATAGTTGTCTTTTCGCTGTCCGTCTTGTGGTATAGATATAGCTGTATTCTCCCTGTCCGTCTTGTGTTATAGATATACAAGCTTCTTGCTGTCCGTCTTGTGGTATAGATATTCCAGTTTCATACCATTATTTTGCCCCCCATGCCCATGGTGTAGGCGGTGATCAAAACATACAAGAACACATAATGGGTCCAGGGAGTGAGTCGCAAAGTTCTGATACTTAAATAAGTTAGTGATAATGGAATATGTAAAAGTTTATATCTGGTTACAATAGTTATTTAAGCAGACATGAATATATACTATTCATATATATATATATATATATATATATATATATATATATATATATATATATATATATATATATATATATATATATATATATATATAATGTAGCATTCTGTATGACCCTTGTAGGTTTAGCGCTTCCTTTTGAATATAATAATTCAATATAGCCTAAACGTGGTTCTGAATAATTTATATAACCTTATATTTTAGCAAGTTATGCTCGAAGTCACACAAGTTTAAGTTGTTGTAAGTTATTTAGAGTGGGCAAAGTCAAGGTATTTCATTCAGAATGGTTGGTAATTTCTTAACCATTTGTAAGCGAGTTGTCTCTGGTTTCATTAATGTGATCGAATTCCAGCACACAATGGCGCAAGGTGTGACAATTGTCTATTATGTCTATTGTCTAATGGGTTACGTCTTCATTAGCTGGTGACACAACCTCTCAATCAGAGATGTTTGTAACCCAGCTGGAGCCGGGCGGTAGTGACGTCCAGGAGTCTTGCTTATTTTGTTGGATGCACTATAGACATGTGGCTCCAACTGCATAATACAGTGATGATTAGTGGACTGACTGGTGTCAGTCTCCCTCAGTCTGGAATCAAGGTGTAATGTTGCTTTCATGTTGTCAAGACGGGCAAATATAGAAGCTAACTTCTCACTGTCCGCGAAGTGGAGCCAAGTGATACATTGATAACATTAGCCTTGTACATAGCAGAAAGGTCCCCAACATACACATCTCTTCAGTGTTCAAAACTCTGCTGAAATGACAGATTCTCTCTCCTCCTCTCTCACTCTCTCTCTCTCTCTCTCTCTCTCTCTCTCTCTCTCTCTCTCTCTCTCTCTCTCTCTCTCTCTCTCTCACTCCTCATCCTTCCATCTTTTCTTCCTCCTCCATCTCCCCTTTATGTGGTGGGGACTCATTTCCGTGTTAATTAGCGGACCAACTCCCAGGGGAAATTTTGGCACTTGGGAGAGTGGTGAGAGTGAGAGGGAGGGGAAGGGGGAGGGGAAACCATGAGGAAGGAAGGGGGAGACCGGAGATGATGGAGGGGTAAGAAGGGAGGAGAGGATGAGAAACAAAAGAAAAATATGGAGAGAGAGAGAGAGAGAGAGAGAGAGAGAGAGAGAGAGAGAGAGAGAGAGAGAGAGAGAGAGAGAGAGAGAGAGAGAGAGAGAGAGAGAGAGAGAGAATTTAGACTTCTTTTTTAGTACTACTACTACCATAACTAATCCAGTGTAGTAAAGGGCCCAACACTGCCGAAACTATCACCGCTACCACCACCGTCACCACTACTACACTGCCACTACTACCACCACTGTCATCACTACCACGACGATCACCATTACTACTGTCACCACTGCCACTACTGTCACCACTACCACTAATGTCACCACTACCACTTATGTAATCACTACCACTACTGTTACCACTACCACTTCTGTCATAACTACCACCAATACCATTACTATCATTACCACTACTGTCACCACTATCACTACTGTCACCACTACCATTACTGTCACCACTACCGCTTCTGTCATCACTACCGCCACTGCCAATACCACTACTGTCACCACTACCACTTCTGTCATCACTACCGACACTATCGTTACCACTACTGTCACCACTACCACTACTGTTACCACTACCACTGCTGTCACCACTAGCACTACTGTCACCACTAGCACTACTGTCACCACTAGCACTACTGTCACCACTAGCACTACTGACATCACTACCACTACTGTCACCACTAGCACTACTGTCACCACTACCACTACTGTCACAACTACCACTTCTGTCCTCACTATCACCAATACTACCACTGTTACTACCACTGTTACTACCACTACTGTCGCCACTACCACTACTGTTACCACTACCACTACTGTCACCACTACCACTACTGTTACCACTACCACTACTGTCACCACTACCACTACTGTTACCACTACCACTACTGTCACCACTAGCACTACTGTCACCACTAGCACTACTGTCACCACTACCACTACTGTCACCACTACCACTTCTGTCACCACTACCACTACTGTCACCACTACCACTACTGTCACAACTACCACTTCTGTCCTCACTATCACCAATACTGCCACTGTTACTACCACTACTTTCACCACTATCACTACTGTCACCACTACTACTGTCACCACTACCACTACTGTCACCACTACTATTTCTGTCATCACTACCGCCACTCACTCTCACTACTGTCACCACTACCACTACTGTCACCACTACCCCTACTGTCACCACTACAACTACTGTCACCACTACCACTACTGTCACCACTACCATTACTGTCACCACTACCATTTCTGTCATCACTACCGCCGCTCACTACCACTACTGTCACCACTACCACTACTGTCACCACTACCACTTTTGTCATCACTACCGCCACTCACTACCACTATTGTCACCACTACCACTACTGTCACCACTACCACTTCTGTCCTCACTGTCGCCAATACTACCACTGTTACTACCACTACTGTCACCACTGTTACTATCATTACTGTCACCACTGTTGCTACCACTGCTGTCACCACTGTTACTCCCACTACTGTCACCACTGTTACTACCACTACTGTCACCACTGTTACTACCACTACTGTCACCACTGTTACTACCACTACTGTCACCACTGTTACTACCACTACTGTCACCACTGTTACTACCACTACTGTCACCACTGTTACTACCACTACTGTCACCAGTTACTACCGCTACTGTTACTACCACTACTGTTACTACCACTACTGTCACAACCATCGCAACTCTCATCATGACCACCATTATCACCACTACCGCTATGTCATCACTACTACCACTACCATCACTACTACTACCACCAGTGGTAGAATTTTTCAATTGCCCTACCATGGAAGTGCCTTGATGATAGTGAAGAACTTTTGATCCAAGGAATTATAAGCACCTTCCCCTTCCTCAGATCAAACTTGATAATCTCCCATTCTTAAGGCGCTGAATGCCTTGTGAAACCTTTACCCACTCTGCCTGAGGTATCCCAGCAAGTGAGCACGTCTTTTGTGTTATCCCAGTGCTTAACAGAATAGGGAATAGCATATGAAGGTACAAATAAAAATGGGAACTATGGCTATAGTTTACTTAATAACATAAAAGGGCTAGAATACAACATATCCTGATGGAAATTTACACAATATAACAATTGACCTATGAAACTTATTACCAGGGGGAAGGGTAGATGTTATCAGTAACATGGACTAGTACTCACTCTTAATTCACTGACCAGCTGACCCAAGATTCCCAATGCGTGGTCCACGCGGCTGTCCAGAGCTCTCGCTCCCCGGACCTGTCTCAACAACCCCTTGCTCAGCTGTTCCCTGGCTTATATTTCTCTAAGCACCCCCTTCCTCATAAGGCGTAGACCACGTGTTAAGACCTGACGCCGAGATCTGACGCCAGTGATGAACAAAGGAGCTGAGACTTAAGCCGAAAAGGCGTGGCTCTGACATACGTTTGCCAAGGCAAGGTGTGACGATATAATCACAAGCCCAGCTGAACTACATCACAGCCTCCTGCGGGCTTAGCGCTTTCCCCATAAATGTGGCAAATTACTCCATATACAGAGTGCAGATACAAAAAACTTCGTTGTCAGACAAGTTATATCTAAAAAGCATTGATCCCAAAAAAGGCCCTCGAGAAAAATCTCTAAAAGAAGACCTTTCAGAAATGACTTTTATCTAAAACTGGACCTCGAATAGAATTCTTTAATAAAGGCACTCTCAAAAGTTCTATCTAAAAAAAGGCATTACAGAATTCTACCTAAAAAAGGCATTCTCAAAAATTCTATCTCAAAAATGACACTCAAAAAACTATTCTCTCAAAATATTATTTTTTCTAAAAAGGCGCTCAATATTTTTTCTAAAAGGAACTCAAAGAACTGATTCTTAAAAGGTACACAGAAAATTTATTTTCTGAAAAAAAAGAAAAACTTTGAAATGAACTCATCTCAAATATATGTAATCTCCAGAAAAAAAATGTGCACTCATATTAATATACTTAACCAAAAATGTGCTCATCATTTACTAATGTTCGCTCCCTTAAAAAGTGTAATAAAGATTTTCTGAAAACCAAATTTCTGAATACAAAGAGAATCAGGAGGGTAAGGAGGGGGAAGTGGACGGACAATGGACTAGGGGAAGTTGGGAGGAGGGTGTTAGGGGTGGGGGTGTTAGGGGAGGGGGTGTAAGGGGAGTGGGTTGACACCAGGTTCGGGGAGGGGGGGATGGGGAAGACAATGGGACGGGAAGTGAGACTCGCACAGGATAACTGAGAAGCCTCAGTGATGAGGCACATGTGAATCAGCTGCTTCTCGTTTATGTGAATGTGCTGTTCCTCGTTTATGTGAATCAGCTGTTCCTTGTTTATATGAATCAGCTGTTCCTTGTTTGTATGAATCAGCTGTTCTTTGTTTACAAGTAATCAGCTGTTCTTTGTTTACAAGTAATCAGCTGTTCTTTGTTTACAAGTAATCAGCTGTTCTTTGTTTATATGAATCAGCTGTTCCTTGTTTATATGAATCAGCTGTTCATTGTTTATATGAATCAGCTGTTCCTTGTTTACATGAATCAGCTGTTCCATGTTTTTATGAGTCAGCTGTTCCTTGTTTGTATGAATCAGCTGTTTCATACTTTCTCGAAAACAAGAGACTCGACACGGGTGGAAGCGTTGGGGATGTTAACTTTCACCTGATGTCCTTATTCACTTAGCAGTAAGCAGGTACCTGGGTGTTAGTTGACTGGTGTGGGTCACATCCTAGGGAGCAAGATTAAAGAACCCCAATGGAAATAAGCCAGACAGACCTCGAGTTAAAAATCCGAACAAATTTTATGTTATCTTATCTTATGTACTTCTCTTTCAGACTGTCTGATCGAGTCTCTTCGTCAGTGGGAATAAGTCACTTTGCCTGACTGAGTTGTTCTACCAGAATACCGTGAAAAACCTTGAACAGCTATAAGTTGACTCTATCCTTCGTAAAAAAAAAAATATCTCCATCAAATACAGAGCTGGTCTGGAACATGTTTTGACACAGCAGGTATTAAGTACGTGAAGAAACTATTTGGTTTCGTATGAATATGGACTGATCGCCATTTTGGATCTCTTTGTTTATAATGACCTGTTCAACAAAATAACACCTATGTGTCGGAAAGCAACGGACCAGGAATAAAAATAAACTATGTTTTTTTCTGTAGTTTAATAACAATACCAACTAGCTTGTGGAAGGCACAACGTTTACTGCGCTAGAAATATATCCCCATGAGAGAGTAACACAGACACCTAAATCAGAAGAGATATAATAAATACAAATGTCAGTGGGACGGCATAGGGGTTATGTCAGTCCTTACTTCCCAGCAACTGCACCAGTATCTGTTGTTACTTATTATTGTGGTTGACCCATGGAGCTGCTGGTACTGTTCCGGTATTATGATATCGGCTGAACCCTCCTCGCCGTCCCAATGAGCCCTAAGCTATGCTTTTCTCCCTGAGTGTGTACCATCATTTATGATTAAGGCGCAATGTAAGGTGTACCACACTACTTATGAAGACAGGAAGGATAAATAGTTTTAACAGAGGACTAGTTTATAGGATGGGTATGATCTCTCACATGACAGAAAAGGGCGTTGTTTGTCAGTAGGGGCGAACACTTCTGTGTTTTTTGACTCTGTCAGAGAGTGAACGGCCAGTTTCACCTGGAGAGAGAGGACGAGGAACATTAATCATCAGTGGCAGAAGTATAGATCAGATTACTATGAACTGTATTTGTATGATGAATGCAAGTTTGATATTCAAAAAGTGGCGTTTTTTAGCAAGATTTTGTGAATCTTGATAAATATAGGAGTATCTAAGTATATGAGTATATATATATATATATATATATATATATATATATATATATATATATATATATATATATATATATATATATATGTATATATATATATATATATATATATATATATATATATATATATATGTATATATATATATATATATATATATATATATATATATATATATATAAATAAATATATATATACACACAGGAGGTTTTCAGACGAAAAATGCCATTACGAGAGGAAAAAGATGTATAGCACAAGAGTAGAGACAGTTTATATAATTGGAAGGATAATCAAAGCTACAGAACACATATTGAATCGACCTTAATGCACAATATTCCTGACACGAATCTTATTCCTCTTGATGTATATCTTTCACAATACATTGCTAAATGCGTAATTTGTCCAGGTCTTGGACATATTATTGTGTCTCTTATCCTGTCCTCTGTAATTTTCTAAAGACTCTAAAGTTCCTCTATAACATTTTACCTGCTGTACCAACTATGATTTTCTTCTTTCCTTTTTGCACTGAGAGAAACGTTGTTCCATTAAAAATGAATTTCAATTATAAAAATAGCTTACAATAGTTATTAAAACAAATATTGTTGTTAACAATAGTTACAAAATAGTACACGATATGTGGAAAGTCACTGATCAAGCAGAGCATTTCGGGCATCGTAAAACTATGGCCTATCAATAGGGTCTAACATTAAGAAAATGCATTGGTAATGAAAGCTGGTTCTGCGACTTATGTCTCTGACGTCACGCATTCCTAGTAAAAGCATTTGTAGCAGCTCATGTAAAGCCAAACAAAAGAAGCACTTGCAAACTTGTGGTTTTGGGGACGTCGATGACGGTGGTTGATGCAGAGATAGTGTTTATCCTGCCGAGTTTGTTTATCTTGCAGCTTTCTGACGTTGAGTGGAGGCTGCTGGTGTTAGTGTTGGCTGCTGGTGTTAGTGTTGGCTGCTGGTGTTAGTGTTGATGTTGAAGCTGGTTGTTAGTACTGGTGAGACTTGTGTTAATGTTGGCACCAGCTGCTGGTAATGGTGTTGTGGTGAACGGTGATGGCGTTGGATGGTCGTGTTAGATGGTGGTGTTGGTGGTGGTGGTGTTAGAGCTGGTGCTAACTGCTGGTGATAGTGTTGATGGTGATAATAGTGTTGATGATGGCATTGTATGGTAGTGTTGGTGCTAGCCGTTGGCGCTCATGCTAGTGTTGGTGTTGGTTGATGGTGCTTATGGTGGCATTCTCTGTTGGTGTTCCATGTTAGTGTTCATTCTGGCCCTCACCATCTTCTGTGCACACACCATCATTTGCATACATCATCATTCTCTGCCTACACCATCATCTCCTCTGCCCACACCATCATCTCCTCTGCCCACACCATCATCTTCTCTGCCCACACCATCATCTCCTCTGCCCACACCATCATCATCTCTGCCCACACCATCATCTCCTCTGCCCACACCATCATCTCCTCTGCCCACACCATCATCTTCTCTGCCCACACCATCATCATCTCTGCCCACACCATCATCTCCTCTGCCCACACCATCATCTTCTCTGCCCACACATCATCTCCTCTCATCATCATCTCTGCCCACACCATCATCTCCTCTGCCCACACCATCATCATCTCTGCCCACACCATCATCTCCTCTGCCCACACCATCATCTCCTCTGCCCACACCATCATCTCCTCTGCCCACACCATCATCTCCTCTGCCCACACATCATCATCTCTCATCATCTCCTCTGCCCACACCATCATCTTCTCTGCCCACACCATCATCTCCTCTGCCCACACCATCATCATCTCTGCCCACACCATCATCTCCTCTGCCCACACCATCATCTCCTCTGCCCACACCATCATCTTCTCTGCCCACACCATCATCTCCTCTGCCCACACCATCATCATCTCTGCCCACACCATCATCTCCTCTGCCCACACCATCATCTCCTCTCATCATCATCTCTGCCCACACCATCATCTCCTCTGCACACCATCATCTCCTCTGCCCACACCATCATCTCCTCTGCCCACACCATCATCATCTCTGCCCACACCATCATCTCCTCTGCCCACACCATCATCTTCTCTGCCCACACCATCATCTCCTCTACCCACACCATCATCATCTCTGCCCACACCATCATCTCCTCTGCCCACACCATCATCTCCTCTGCCCACACCATCATCTTCTCTGCCCACACCATCATCTCCTCTGCCCATACCATCATCATCTCTGCCCACACCATCATCTCCTCTGCCCACACCATCATCTCCTCTGCCCACACCATCATCATCTCTGCCCACACCATCATCTCCTCTGCCCACACCATCATCTCCTCTGCCCATCTCCTCTGCCCACACCATCATCTCCTCTGCCCACACCATCATCTCCTCTGCCCACACTATCATCTCCTCTGCCCACACCATCATCTCCTCTGCCCACACCATCATCTTCTCTGCCCACACCATCATCTCCTCTGCCCACACTATCATCTCCTCTGCCCACACCATCATCTTCTCTGCCCACACCATCATCTCCTCTGCCCACACTATCATCTCCTCTGCCCACACCATCATCTCCTCTGCCCACACCATCATCTCCTCTGCCCACACCATCATCTCCTCTGCCCATACCATCATCATCTCTGCCCACACCATCATCTCCTCTGCCCACACTATCATCTCCTCTGCCCACACCATCATCTTCTCTGCCCACACCATCATCTCCTCTGCCCACACCATCATCTCCTCTGCCCACACCATCATCTCCTCTGCCCACACCATCATCTTCTCTGCCCACACCATCATCTCCTCTGCCCACACCATCATCTCCTCTGCCCACACTATCATCTCCTCTGCCCACACCATCATCTCCTCTGCCCACACCATCATCTTCTCTGCCCACACCATCATCTCCTCTGCCCACACTATCATCTCCTCTGCCCACACCATCATCTTCTCTGCCCACACCATCATCTCCTCTGCCCACACTATCATCTCCTCTGCCCACACCATCATCTCCTCTGCCCACACCATCATCTCCTCTGCCCACACCATCATCTCCTCTGCCCACACCATCATCTCCTCTGCCCACACTATCATCTCCTCTGCCCACACCATCATCTTCTCTGCCCACACCATCATCTCCTCTGCCCACACCATCATCTCCTCTGCCCACACCATCATCTCTGCCCACACCATCATCTCTGCCCACACCATCATCTCTGCCCACACCATCATCTCCTCTGCCCACACTATCATCTCCTCTGCCCACACCATCATCTCCTCTGCCCACACCATCATCTCCTCTGCCCACACCATCATCTCCTCTGCCCATACCATCATCATCTCTGCCCACACCATCATCTCCTCTCTATCCTCTGCTCCATCATCTCCTCTGCCCACACCATCATCTCCTCTGCCCACCCATCATCTCCTCTGCCCACACCATCATCTTCTCTGCCCACACCATCATCTCCTCTGCCCACACCATCATCTCCTCTGCCCACACTATCATCTCCTCTGCACCATCATCTCCTCCATCATCTTCTCTGCCCACACCATCATCTCCTCTGCCCACACTATCATCTCCTCTGCCCACACCATCATCTTCTCTGCCCACACCATCATCTCCTCTGCCCACACTATCATCTCCTCTGCCCACACCATCATCTCCTCTGCCCACACCATCATCTCCTCTGCCCACACCATCATCTCCTCTGCCCACACCATCATCTCCTCTGCCCACACTATCATCTCTGCCCACACCATCATCTTCTCTGCCCACACCATCATCTCCTCTGCCCACACCATCATCTCCTCTGCCCACACCATCATCTCCTCTGCCCACACCATCATCTCTGCCCACACCATCATCTCTGCCCACACCATCATCTCTGCCCACACCATCATCTCTGCCCACACCATCATCTCTGCCCACACCATCATCTCTGCCCACACCACCATCTTCCTGCTGTTCTGCTCACGCAGCTGACAATAAAGTTGTTTTCAACCTCTCCCACCAAAGCAAAACTCGGTATATATTGCAACTCTGAGAAAAACACCATGTGAACTGTCACTGCAAATATAATAAAGGCTCACTAAAACATATATATTATTATTTCGCAACTTTTGAACTGCCAGCAACGTTGCAAATTGTTGGTTTAACATTAATTAATAACAAATTGAAAAATGTTTTTTATCGCTGTTCCTGCAAATTACATTAAGCTTTTTTCTCCCCACGAGATGTACTTTTCATTTCCTGCTCAGTGTAAATGTTATATTTGATATTATTCTCAATTATCTGAAGCACAGAGGAGATAAGAGAAGCTTGTTTAAAGGGTCAAGGTTAAGGAATGTATATATTATGGAGTTAAGAGTAGTAGAAATTGAGGGATAGAAGAACTAGGGGATATTTAGTATTCTACAGATGTACAGATTAAAGGGGTTAAGGTTCGTCAAGTTTAAGGGGGGGGGGTTGAGAGATGTTGGGTTTAAAGGTTAAGGGTTGGAGAAACGGAGGGGTTAAGGGTTAGAAAAAAGGGCTGTAGAGATTAAAGAGGCTGTGGAAATTAAAGGATTTTATTAAAAAAGGGTAAAAGTTGTAGATATTAAGTGGTTGAAGAGTTTAGTTAAGAGAGGTCAACACCGCTGTCATTTTTCAAAGATCGACACCAAACACGGAGACATAGACACTATGAGTCTTGACTGAATTTATCATTTTAGAAAAATATTTACCTCTAAACTGTTGAATTTACAAGACTGAGAGTTGTCACCCTACTTCAGCTTACACACACACACACACTCACACACACACACATGCACACACACACGTGAAGCAGTATCGCTAAATAGTGCTCCCAGGATTTAGCGTTTTAGTGGCTGTCCTAAGATATTATTAGCGGTCATCGTACGTGAGTGAATCAGTGAACATACCTACAAGAGTGTAATAGCTTTCAAGAGCGCGAATAATGTGATAGGATCAAGAATTTTACAATTTAAATTTGAATGAAATTTGAGTGAGGGAGGGTAGCAGTCAGCTGATCAGGCTGCTGGCCGCAGTGTTGACACAAAATATCCAAGCAGTTAATTGGGTTAACGGTGTGATCTGAAATATTAACAAATACATATGTTGGTTGATTATAGCAGCAGTGTAGTGATAAGGTCATAAAAGAGTGATTAAGTAAATACTGAAAGTAAGAAAAAATTAGTCAATCCCCAGCTGTTGGTGTTGTGAAGGTAGCTAACATCATCAGACTTGTTATGACCATAATACTGTACTAAAGAAAAAAGAGGGAATACCAAGTCTTAAAAGAAAAATAAAATAAAAACTTGAATGCATGATAAAGTTCCTGAAGGAGTTACAAATTGAAGGAGTTGATATCAGCCGACCAGCAGGAACCTCCATTGTTGTGCAGACGACATCACTTGCCTATTTGTGGTTAATTTTGGTTAGTGTCTAAAGTCTCAGTGTCTCGCCCTGCTGGTTGTATGCTATACCATCTCTCTCTCCCTATTTCAGTACCAGGAGATAGATAGTGGTTAGTAAATTATCTAAATATCGCCAGGTAAACTCCAGAAGAGTTGTGTAGCCTAGTGAACCCCCCCCCCCGTTTTTCTGAGGGACAAGCTAGTAAATAAGTACGCACATACAAACACACGTGTGCACCCGTAATTATTGTTATAATAAACAGTATATATTAATAAGGAATTGAGTGAGAAAAAATAATCCTATAATCTTCAAAAAGTAAAGTAGCCTAGTGTGCGGAGATCTGGGCCGGGAGAGTACCGGTGAACCAACAACAATAACAAATAGTGTTAACGTAACCCCCTCCCTCTTTTTCAAAGAACGACAAGCTAGTAAACACACACACACACAAACACAAGTGTACGCAATTAATATTATATAGTATATATTAGTGCATATTAATAAGGAATTGATTGTGAAATTTTTTTTATAATCTTCAAAAGAGTAGCGTAGCCTAGTGTGCGCACGCACACCCACACTCACCCACACACACCCACACACCCACACACACCCACACACACACACCCACCCACACACCCACCCACACACCCACCCACACACCCACCCACACACCCACCCACACACCCACCCACACACTCACCCACACACTCACCCACACACTCACCCACACCCCCCCACACCCCCCACACACACACACGCAACACACACACAACACACACACAATACACACACACACACACACACACACACACACACACACACACACATATTGCCAGACTCACACATACACTCCCCCCCTCCCCCACCGACATCTCACTCCTTCACCTGATCCTTCCCCTCCCTCTTTCACCCTCCCCCTCCCCACCTCTCCCTCTCCCACTCACCCACTTACCCACTTGCTTCACTCTCCTTCCCACTCCCCCTTCCCACTACTCTCCCATATAGATACAGTTCCTCCTCTACCTCCCCCCCACACTCTGACATATACAATACTAACCTAACATACAGAATTACATAGGTTTCCCACTCTGAGGCAATCAGGATAAAAAAAAAATGGGTTGCCAGAGAGCAACAAGAAAACCCAAGGGACAGGAGGAGAGAACTGCAAAGGAAGATTGGGCAGCAGAGCTCACAAAAAGGGAACAAGAATGGGAAAAGAAACTAGAAGAACTTAGCATGAGAGTGGAAGAGAGGATAGACATGGAAAGCAGGAAGTGGGAGGTGAAAGTCAAAGCAGCAGAGGCCAGGATACAGAGCTTAGAAGAGGAACTGGAAAATCTGAAACAGCCTAAAGAACTAAAGAACATTTTGGGATTGACAACAGAGACCGCTACCTCAGCCACAAATAAGGGGACTGTAGGGACAGAAGGAGCAAAACTGCATGTAGAAGCTCTATCAGTGGAGACTGTAGTAAATGAAAGAGCTAAGCTATATGTGGAGGCCCTAAAAGACCACAACAGAGCCCAGGGAAAGCCGAGAAGGGAAAATGACAGGCCACTGAGCCCATGTACAGTAGCTAGTGAAACTGAAGAAAGGAAAGCTGCAATGGAGGAAATCAAATTGAATGAGGGGATACACAGGGATATGCAGTGGGAGAATGAAAGGGTGAGGTCAGTCTTTGTGTATGGGCTACAGGAAGTTGAAGGAGAAACATATGAAGCAAGAAAACAAGGGGAAAAAAAAGCAATTGAAAGCATCATGAAAGTAATCGGAGAAGACGACATGACCCAGCTGGAAAATTTTCGGAGAATAGGGGGGTTTGTAAAAAAAAGAACCCGGCCAGTGAAAGTGACCTTCAAGGCAGAATCGACTCGGAACAGGATACTGTGGGAGAAAGCACGATTAAGGGACATGCCGGCATACAAGAAGGTGTATCTCGACCGCGACAGAACACAAGACGAAAGGCGGAAACTGAGAGAGATGATACAAAGGCGAAAGGAGGAGAGGGGATGGAGAAGACAGACAGGAGATCCCAGACACAGGAAGAAGATCAAATACAACCTCCCTCACAGCTTCCTATAGAAGCCTCCCAACCAGGTCAACCCCAGTGCAGCCAAACACTCTAAACCAAAACACCCATGTCATATCCAATGCCCCCACCCACTACATTACAAACTCCACCCCCACAGCAACCACCCATAGTTCCTTATCAGGTCTCCCACTTCCCCAACCCCAATACACCTCCCAGACCACAGTCTTAGAAAAGAAGTTGAAGGTATGGTATACAAATGCAGATGGAATAACAAATAAGTATGAGGAGTGGCATGAAAGAATCAAGGAGACATCCCCAGACATAATAGCACTCACAGAAACAAAACTCACCAGAATAATAACAGATTCAATCTTTCCACCCGGATATCAAATCCTCAGGAAAGACAGAGGGAGGAGAGGGGGAGGAGGAGTTGCACTGCTCATTAAAGCCAGTGGGGTTTTGAGAAAATGGAAGGAATGGATGGCACGGGTGAAAGGGACTACTTAGTAGGAACAATCCAGTCTGAGGGACATAAGGTGATAATTGCAGTAATGTACAACCCACCACAGAACTGCAGGAGACCAAGAGAAGAATACGATGAGAGCAACAGAGCCATGGTCGACACACTAGCCGAGGTGGCCAGGAGAGCACATGTGGGGGGAGCAAAGTTACTAGTTATGGGTGATTTCAATCACAAGGAGATTGACTGGGAAAACCTGGAGCCCCATGGGGGTTCCGAAACATGGAGAGCCAAGATGATGGATGTAGTAATGGAAAACCTCATGCATCAACATGTTAGAGACACTACCAGAGAGAGAGGAGAAGATGAACCAGCAAGACTGGACCTTGTATTCACCTTGAGTAGTTCAGACATCGAGGATATCTTGTATGAAAGGCCCCTGGGAGCTAGTGATCATGTGGTTCTGTGCTTCGACTACATAGTTGAGCTCCAAGTGGAGAGAGTAGCAGGAATAGGGTGGGAAAAACCAAACTACAAAAGGGGGAACTACTCAGGCATGAGGAACTTCCTTCAAAACATTCAGTGGGAGAGGGAACTGACAGGTAAACCAGTACAAGAAATGATGGACTATGTGGCAACAAAATGCAAGGAGGCAGAGGAGAGGTTTGTTCTCAAGGGAAACAGAAATAATGGGAAGAACAGAACGAGTCCTTGGTTCACCCAAAGGTGTAGGGAGGCAAAAACTAGGTGTACTAGAGAATGGAAAAAGTACAGAAGACAGAGAACTCAGAAAAATAAAGAGATTAGCCGAAGAGCCAGAAATGAATATGCACAGATAAGAAGGGAGGCTCAGCGACAATATGAAAATGACATAGCATCGAAAGTCAAGACTGACCCGAAGCTGTTGTACAGCCACATCAGGAGGAAAACAACAGTCAAGGACCAGGTAATCAGACTGAGGAAGGGTGATGGGGAATTCACAAGAAACGACCGAGAGGTATGTCAGGAGCTCAACACGAGATTTAAAGAAGTATTTACAGTGGAAACCAGTAGGACTCCAGGAAATCAGAACAGGGGGGTACACCAGCAAGTGCTGGATGAGGTACATATAACCAAGGAGGAAGTGAAGAAGCTGCTATGCGAACTTGACACCTCAAAGGCGGTGGGACCAGACAACATCTCTCCGTAGGTCCTTAAAGAGGGAGCAGAGATATTGTGTGTGCCATTAACAAAGATCTTCAACACATCATTTGAAACTGGGCAACTCCCTGAGGTATGGAAGATGGCAAATGTAGTCCCAATTTTTAAAAAGGGAGACAGACATGAGGCACTAAACTACAGACCTGTATCACTAACGTGTATAGTATGCAAGGTCATGGAGAAGATCATCAGGAGGAGAGTGGTGGAGCACCTGGAAAGAAACAAGTGTATAATTGACAACCAGCATGGTTTCAGGGAAGGAAAATCCTGTGTCACAAACCTACTAGAGTTTTATGACAAGGTGACAGAAGTAAGACAAGAGAGAGAGGGGTGGATCGACTGCATTTTTTTGGACTGCAAAAAGGCCTTTGACACAGTTCCTCACAAGAGGTTACTGAAAAAGCTAGAAGATCAGGCACACATAACAGGAAAGGCACTGCAATGGATCAGAGAATACCTGACAGGGAGGCAACAACGAGTCATGGTACGTGACGAGGTGTCAGAGTGGGCGCTTGTGACAAGCGGGGTTCCACAGGGGTCAGTCCTAGGACCTGTGCTGTTCTTGGTATATGTGAACGACATAACGGAAGGGATAGATTCAGAAGTGTCCTTGTTTGCAGATGATGTGAAGTTAATGAGAAGAATCAAATCGGATGAGGATCAGGCAGGACTACAAAGAGACCTGGACAGGCTACAAGCCTGGTCCAGAAACTGGCTCCTTGAGTTTAACCCTGCCAAATGCAAAGTCATGAAGATTGGGGAAGGGCAAAGAAGACCGCAGACAATATAGTTTAGATGGCCAAAGACTGCAAACCTCACTCAAGGAAAAAGATCTGGGGGTGAGTATAACACCGAGCATATCTCCTGAGGCGCACATAAATCAGATAACTGCTGCAGCATACGGGCGCCTGGCAAACCTACGGATAGCGTTCCGATACCTCAATAAGGAGTCGTTCAAGACACTGTATACCATTTACGTCAGGCCCATACTGGAGTATGCAGCACCAGTTTGGAATCCACACCTAGTCAAGCACGTCAAGAAATTAGAGAAAGTGCAAAGGTTTGCAACAAGACTAGTCCCAGAGCTACGGGGATTGTCGTACGAAGAAAGGTTGAGGGAAATCGGCCTGACGACACTGGAGGCCAGGAGGGTCAGGGGAGACATGATAACGACATATAAAATACTGCGCAGAATAGACATGGTGGACAAAGACAGGATGTTCCAGAGATGGGACACATACACAAGAGGTCACAATTGGAAGTTGAAGACTCAGATGAATCAAAGGGATGTTAGGAAGTATTTCTTCAGTCATAGAGTAGTCAAGTCGTGGAATAGTCTAGAAAGTGAAGTAGTGGAGGCGGGAACCATACATAGTTTTAAGGCGAGGTATGATAAAGCTCATGGAGCAGGGAGAGAGAGGACCTAGTAGCAATCAGTGAAGAGGCGGGGCCAGGAGCTATGACTCGACCCCTGCAACCACAAATAGGTGAGTACAAATAGGTGAGTACACACACTCACACACACACACATGCACACACACACACACACACTCACACACACACATGCACACACGCACACAGGCAGTGTTACTACCGGTAGTTATTAGCTGTAAGAATACCAAGGAAGCTAGGAAGTCCTCTCTCAATGTGAACAAGGAAAATGATAATAACCAGCAATAATTAATACGTAAATCCAGAAAGGGCAATAAGTGGAGAGAGTAGCATAATTGGGAAAGATAAATGAGACTAAATTTGTGCCTACACGACGGATCTTTCAACAACACCACCTACCCCCCCCTAACCCTCCCTCCCTCACACACAATCACACACACACAAGGGTAGACACACACACACACACACACACACACACACACACACACACACACACACACACACACACACACACACACACACACACACACACACACATGCACACACGCACACAGGCAGTGTTACTACCGGTAGTTATTAGCTGTAAGAATACCTAGGAAGCTAGGAAGTCCTCTCTCAGTCCGGAGTCATAAAGTAGTCATAAAGTAGTCATTGGAGTGATGTATAACCCACCACAGAACTGCAGGAGGCCAAGAGAGGAGTACGAAGAAAACAACAGGGTGATGGTGGACACACTGGCTGAGGTGGCAAGAAGAGCTCACTCGAACAGAGCAAAGTTACAGGTAATGGGCGATTTCAACCACAGGGAGATCGACTGGGAAAACCTGGAGCCACATGGGGGTCCCGAAGCATGGAGAGCCAAGATGATGGATGTGGTACTTGAAAACCTCATGAGTACACACACACACACACATACACACATACACACACACACACACAAACACACACACACACACATACACACACACACACACACACACACACACACACACACACACACACACACACACAAGGAGGAACGAGAGGCAATGATGAAGATGAGCAGGACCCAGACACAGGAGGAAGGGCAAACACACCCCACAGAATCTCCCACCAAAAGACTCCAACCGCGACATTCCCAACGCAACTGAGCAACCTATACTACAACCCACTCACTGTTCCCTCTGCCACCAACCCCCATATCACAAACCTCACCCCAACAGCTGTCCCTTATGGGCATTCTGACCCCACCCCCATCATCACAAACCCCACCTACACCACAGCCCCATATAGGCCCCCACCAAGGCTCTCGCTCCCCCAACCCCAATATTCTTGCATGACCACAATGATAGAAAAGAAACTGAAAGTTTGGTACACAAACGCGGATGGAATAACGAATAAACATGAGGAGTGGAACGAAAGAATCAGTGAAAAATCCCCAGACATCATAGCAGTCACAGAAACAAAACTCGCTGAGACAATAACAGACACAATCTTCCCAACGGGATATTAGATCCTGAGGAAAGATAGAAAGAGTAGAGGGGGAGGAGGGGTTGCACTGCTCATAAAACACCGATGGGGATTTGAGGAAATGGAAGGCATGGACATGATTGGAGAAAGAGACTACACATTATAGGTACAATTCAGTCCGGAGAACATAAAGTAGTCATTGGAGTGATGTATAACCCACCACAGAACTGCAGGAGGCCAAGAGAGGAGTACGAAGAAAACAACAGGGTGATGGTGGACACACTGGCTGAGGTGGCAAGAAGAGCTCACTCGAACAGAGCAAAGTTACAGGTAATGGGCGATTTCAACCACAGGGAGATCGACTGGGAAAACCTGGAGCCACATGGGGGTCCCGAAGCATGGAGAGCCAAGATGATGGATGTGGTACTTGAAAACCTCATGCATCAACATGTCAGGGACACAACCAGAGAGAGAGGGGAGGATGAGCCAGCAAGACTGGATCTTGTGTTCACCCTGAGCAGTTCAGACATTGAGGCCCCTTGGAGCTAGCGATCACGTAGTTCTGAGTTTTGATTGTATAGTAGAGTTACAAGTGGAGAAGGTAACAGGAACTGAAGGGGACAGGCCAAACTATAAAAGGGGGGACTACACACTACACAGGTATGAGAAACTTCCTGCAGGAGGTTCAGTGGGACAGAGAAATGGTAGGAAAATCAGTAAACGAGATGATGGAATATGTGGCAACAAAGTGCAAGGAGGCAGAGGAAAGGTTTGTTCCCAAGGGAAACAGAAATAATAGGAAGACCAAAACGAGTCCTTGGTTTACCCGAAGGTGTAGGGAGGCAAAAACTAAGTGCAACAGAGAATGGAAAAGGTACAGGAGGCATAGGACCCAGTAAAACAAGGAGATTAGTAGAAGAGCCAGAAACGAGTATGCACAGATAAGGAGGGAGGCCCAGCGACAGTATGAAAACGACATAGCATCGAAAGTCAAATCTGACCCGAAACTGCTGTATAGCCACATTAGGAGGAAGACAACAGTCAAGGACCAGGTGATAAGGCTGAGGAAAGAAGGTGGAGAACTCACAAGAAACGATCAAGAGGTATGTAAGGAGCTCAACACGAGATTTAAGGAAGTATTTACAGTAGAGACAGGAAGGACTATGGGGGGACAGATCAGATGGGGACACCAGCAAGGAATACACCAACAAGTGCTGGACGACATACATACAGATGAGGAGGAGGTGAAGAAACTGCTAAGGGACATCGATACCTCAAAGGCAATGGGACTGGACAACATCTCCCCGTGGGCAACTACCTGAGGTATGGAAGACGGCAAATGTAGTTCCCATTTTTAAAAAAGAAGACAGAAAAGAGGCACTAAACTATAAACCTGTGTCATTGACGTG
>NC_091294.1:32350854-32388354 GCF_038502225.1 Cherax quadricarinatus | reverse complement strand
CAGAGAACTGGCAGGAAAGCCAGTAAATGAAATGATGGAATATGTAACAACAAAATGCAAGGAGGCAGTGGAAAGGTTTATTCTCAAGGGCAACAGTAACAATGGGAAGACCAGAACGAGCCCCTGGTTTACCCGACGGTGTAAGGAGGCAAAAACAAAGTGCAATAGAGAATGGAAAAAGTACAGAAGGCAGAGAACACACGAAAATAGGGAGATCAGTCGCAGAGCCAGGAATGAGTACGCACAGGTAAGGAGGGAGGCCCAGCGACAGTATGAAAATGACATAGCATCGAGAATCAAGACTGATCCGAAACTGTTGTATAGCCACATCAGGAGGAAGACAACAGTCAAAGACCAGGTGATCAGATTAAGGACAGAAGGTGGAGAACTCACAAGAAATGATCAGGAGGTATGTGAGGAGCTGAACAGATTTAAGGAAGTTTTTACAGTAGAGACAGGAAGGGCTGTGGGAAGACAGCACAGAAGGGAACATCAAGAGGGAATATACGAACAAGTGTTGGATGACATACGAACAACTGAGGAGGAGGCGAAGAAGCTCTTAAGTGACCTTGACACCTCAAAGGCGATGGGACCAGACAACATCTCCCCATGGGTCCTTAGAGAAGGAGCAGAGATGCTGTGCGTGCCTCTAACCACAATCTTCAACACATCCCTTGAAACTGGGCAACTACCTGAGAAATGGTAGACAGCTAATGTAGTCCCCATATTTAAGAAAGGAAACAGAAACGAGGCACTAAACTACAGACCTGTCTCTCTGACATGTATTGTGTGCAAAGTCATGGAGAAGATTATCAGGAGGAGAGTGGTCGAACACCTGGAAAGGAACAAGATTATAAATGGAAACCAGCATGGGTTCATGGAAGGCAAATCTTGTATCACAAACCTCCTGGAGTTTTATGACAAGGTAACAGAAGTAAGACACGAGAGAGAGGGGTGGGTAGATTGCGTTTTCCTAGACTGCAGGAAGGCCTTTGACACAGTTCCCCACAAGAGATTAGTGCAGAAGCTGGAGGATCAGGCGCATGTAAAAGGGAGGGCACTGCAATGGATAAGGGAATACCTTACAGGGAGGCAGCAACGAGTCATGGTACGTGAAGAGGTATCACAGTGGGAGCTTGTTACGAGCGGGGTCCCACAGGGGTCAGTTCTAGGACCAGTGCTATTTTTGATATATGTGAACGACATGATGGAAGGAATAGGCTCTGAAGTGTCCCTGTTCGCAGATGACGTGAAGTTGATGAGAAGAATTAAATCGGACGAGGATGAGGCAGGACTGCAAAGAGACCTGGACAGGCTGGACATGTGGTCCAGTAACTGGCTTCTCGAATTCAATCCAGCCAAATGCAAAGTCATGAAGATTGGGGAGGGGCAAAGAAGACCGCAGACAGAGTATAGGCTAGGTGGACAAAGACTACAGACCTCACTCAGGGAGAAAGACCTTGGGGTGATCATAACACCGAGCACATCACCGGAGGCACACATCAACCAAATAACCGCTGCAGCATACGGGCGCCTGGCAAACCTGAGAATAGCGTTCCGATACCTTAATAAGGAATCGTTCAATACACTGTACACTGTGTATGTTAGGCCCATACTGGAGTATGCAGCACCAGTCTGGAACCCACACCTGGTCAAGCACGTCAGGAAGTTAGAGAAAGTACAAAGGTTTGCAACAAGGCTAGTCCCAGAGCTCAAGGGAATGTCGTACGAGGAAAGGTCAAGGGAAATCGGACTGACGACACTGGAGGACAGAAGGGTCAGGGGAGACATGATAACGACATACAAGATACTGCGGGGAATAGACAAGGTGGACAGAGATAGGATGTTCCAGAGAGGGGACACAGGGACAAGGGGTCACAACTGGACGAGTCACAGGGACGTTAGGAAGTATTTCTTCAGTCATAGAGTTGTCAGCAAGTGGAATAGCCTAGCAAGTAAAGTAGTGGAGGCAGGAACTATACATAGTTTTAAGAAGAGGTATGACAAAGCTCAGGAAGCAGAGAGAGAGAGAGAGGACCCAGTAGCGATCAGTGAAGAGGCGGGGCCAGGAGCTGAGTCTCGACCCCTGCAACCACAATTAGGTGAATTAGGTGAGTACACACACCAGGCACATCTCCTGAAGCACACATCAACCAAATAACTGCTGCAGCATATGGGTGCCTAGCAAACCTCAGAACAGCATTCCGACATCTTAATAAGGAATCGTTCAGGACCCTGTACACCGTGTACGTTAGGCCCATATTGGAGTATGCGGCACCAGTCTGGAACACTCACCTAGCCAAGCATGTAAAGCAGTGGTTCCCAAACTTTTTCAGCTTGTTACCCAATTTAACATTCCACATAAAGCATGTTCAGTGGTCAGTCGTCAGTCGTCAGTGGTCAGTCATCACGTGAGGTCACAGACCCTGAGCTGCTTTGGGGATTAGTGTGGACGGTTACAAAGCATGGCTTGCTTCTGCAGTGTTTTAAAAATTGAGGTTGGAGAGTTGAAGGAGGAGGTCTTGCTTCTCCAGGAGGAGATTAGGAGGCTGAAGGTCCACTTCAATGGGTCTGGGAGAGAGTGTGAGGTGGCTGGAGTTGTGGGGAATGAGGCTTCTAGCAGTGAGGTGCAGTCTGTCTCTCGCTGTGAGGAGGCTGTAGTTGGGGAGGTAGCAACGGCTACCAGCAGTGAGGTGCAGTCCAGCACCTGCTACAAGTGGCGAGTGGTTCACAGTAATGGAAGGCGCATCAGAGTAAGGAAAGTTAAGAGTGAAGATCTGAAGGTAGGAAATCGCTTCTCTGTTCTTCAGGATGAATGTACTTCAGTGGCCAGTGAAGGTAAGGGTACTACTGCCCCTGCTAATGGAGGTAAGCGCATTCTTGTGGTTGGTGACTCTCAGGTAAGATATATTGACCGTGCTTTTTGTAATAGGAATAAGAGGATGAGAGATAGAGTGTGCTTCCCTGGAGCTGGTGTTGGGGACATTGTCAACAGGCTGGATAATATCATGTCAGGTAATGGGAACAAGCCCATTATCTGTCTCAGTGCTGGTGGAAATGATATTGGGAAGGGTAGGAGAGAAGAGCTGCTAGATAAGTACAGGTCAGCTATAGATTTCATTAAGTCTAAGGGAGGGATCCCAATCATATGTAGCATCTTGCCTAGAAGGGGAGTAGGAAATGAATGGTTGTCTAGGGCAATTGGTGTAAATTGCTGGCTAGACAGATACTGCAAGGAACTTGCAATCCCATTCATTGACAACTGGAACAACTTTTATGGCAAACATGATATGTATGCAAGGGATGGGGTACATCTCTCTGGGGCTGGGGTGGTAGCACTTGCAGACTCGATTGAGAAGGCCATTGGTGAAATGCCTATGATTTTAAACTGATGGAAGATAGAGGTATGGGTGTGTGTGGGAAACAAGCAGGTTGCAACACTTGGGTTGGAAACAGTAGATGTATAAAAGGCATTCAGCATGAAGTTATAAATAAAGACAATAGATCAGGTCAGCAAACAAAGGGGGACAGCAGAGGGCAGCAAGGGACTAGCTCCCTTAAGGTTTACTATACTAATAGCAGGAGTGTAAGAAATATGATAGATGAGCTAAGATTAATTGCAAGTGCAGGAAACATAGATGTTATTGCTATATCAGAGACCTGGCTCAATCTGAAAGATAGAGAGATGCCCTCTGAATGTCACATACAAGGCTATAAATTATTCCACACTGACAGGGTCAACAGAAAAGGTGGTGGAGTGCGATGTATGTCAGAGACAATTTAAATTGTTGTGTTAGACAAGATATTAAATTAGAAGCGTCAGCCACTGAATCTGTTTGGTTACAGCTTCTCGAGGGCCGAGAAAAACTAATTTTGGGAGTGATTTACAGGGCCCCAAATCTTGATAGGGAGTGCAGTAAACTTCTATGGGACGAAATTCGTAAGGCATCTACATACGAAAATGTTGTGCTAATGGGAGATTTCAACTATAGACAGATTGACTGGAGCAATTTGACAGGAAATTTAGAGTCAGGTGACTTTCTTGATACGATCCAGGATTGTTTTTTAAAACAGTTTGTGACAGAGCCAACTAGGGGAAATAACCTCCTTGACTTGGTTCTTGCCAGTAGGGAAACACTAATTAATAATCTTGAGGTTAATGATGAGCTTGGGGAAAGTGATCACAAATCACTCAGTTTTAATATATCATGGAATTCCCCTAATAATGGCAATCAAGTCTCCGTCCCTGACTTTCACTTGGCTGATTTCATAGGACTGAAAAATTACTTAGGTGGGCTGAACTGGAATGACCTGACTAAGGGTCAGGTAGGTGGTGATGGTTACCGATATGATGCTTTCCAGGGCATAGTTCTAGCTGCTCAGTCAAATTATGTTCCAAATAGGGAAATCAGATCAAACAAAAATGATCCTAAATGGATGAACAATAGATTAAAATATCTGATTGGTCAAAAGAGAGGCATATATAGGCAAATCAAAAGAGGAGAGGGGCAATTGAGAAATCGATATTTTCAGTTAAAGAGAGAAATAAAAAAGGGAATTAGAAAAGCAAAAAGAGATTATGAGGTTAAAGTTGCAAGAGAATCGAAGACTAATCCAAAAGGATTCTTTCAGGTATACAGAAGTAAGATCAGGGACAAGATAGGCCCACTCAAAAGTTCCTCGGGTCAGCTCACTGACAGTGATAAGGAAATGTGTAGAATTTTTAACACATACTTCCTCTCAGTTTTTACACAGGAGGATACCAGCGATATTCCAGTAATGATAAATTATGTAGAACAGGACGATAATAAACTGTGCACTATTAGGGTCACAAGTGACATGGTCCTTAGGCAAATAGATAAATTAAAACCTAACAAATCCCCAGGCCCTGATGAACTGTATGCAAGGGTTCTAAAGGAATGTAAAGAGGAGCTTAGCACACCTTTGGCTAATCTTTTCAACATATCACTACAAACTGGCATGGTGCCAGATAAGTGGAAAATGGCAAATGTGATACCTATTTTCAAAGCAGGTGACAGGTCCTTAGCTTCGAACTATAGACCAATAAGCCTAACCTCCATAGTGGGAAAATTTATGGAATCAATAATTGCCGAGGCAGTTCGTAGCCACCTTGAAAAGCATAAATTAATCAACGAATCTCAGCATGGTTTTACAAAGGGGCGTTCCTGCCTTACGAATTTATTAACTTTTTTCACTAAGGTATTTGAGGAGGTAGATCATGGTAATGAATATGATATTGTGTATATGGACTTCAGTAAGGCTTTTGACAGGGTCCCACATCAGAGACTATTGAGGAAAATTAAAGCACATGGAATAGGAGGAGAAATTTTTTCCTGGATAGAGGCATGGTTGACAAATAGGCAGCAGAGAGTTTGCATAAATGGGGAGAAATCAGAGTGGGGAAGCGTCACGAGCGGTGTTCCACAGGGGTCAGTGTTGGGCCCCCTGCTGTTCACAATCTACATAAACGACATAGATGAGGGCATAAAGAGCGACATCGGCAAGTTTGCCGATGACACCAAAATAGGCTGTCGAATTCATTCTGACGAGGACATTCGAGCACTCCAGGAAGATTTGAATAGACTGATGCAGTGGTCGGAGAAGTGGCAGATGCAGTTTAATATAGACAAATGCAAAGTTCTAAATGTTGGACAGGACAATAACCATGCCACATATAAACTAAATAATGTAGATCTTAATATTACGGATTGCGAAAAAGATTTAGGAGTTCTGGTTAGCAGTAATCTGAAACCAAGACAACAGTGCATAAGTGTTCGCAATAACGCTAATAGAATCCTTGGCTTCATATCAAGAAGCATAAATAATAGGAGTCCTCAGGTTGTTGTTCAACTCTATACATCCTTGGTTAGGCCTCATTTAGATTATGCTGCACAGTTTTGGTCACCGTATTACAGAATGGATATAAATTCTCTGGAAAATGTACAAAGGAGGATGACAAAGTTGATCCCATGTATCAGAAACCTTCCCTATGAGGATAGACTGAGGGCCCTGAAACTGCACTCTCTAGAAAGACGTAGAATTAGGGGGGATATGATTGAGGTGTATAAATGGAAGACAGGAATAAATAAAGGGGATGTAAATAGTGTGCTGAAAATATCTAGCCTAGACAGGACTCGCAGCAATGGTTTTAAGTTGGAAAAATTCAGATTCAGGAAGGATATAGGAAAGTACTGGTTTGGTAATAGAGTTGTGGATGAGTGGAACAAACTCCCAAGTACCGTTATAGAGGCCAGAACGTTGTGTAGCTTTAAAAATAGGTTGGATAAATACATGAGTAGATGTGGGTGGGTGTGAGTTAGACCTGATAGCTTGTGCTACCAGGTCGGTTGCCGTGTTCCTCCCTTAAGTGAATGTGACCTGACCTGACTAGGTTGGGTGCATTGGCTTAAGCTGGTAGGAGACTTGGACCTGCCTCGCATGGGCCAGTAGGCTTTCTGCAGTGTTCCTTCGTTCTTATGTTCTTATGTTACCCCTTTCACAAAATGTTGTTATTATTGATATATATGGCTAAATTAAAACACTTGAGATATTTTCTTTTATTTATTGTATTTGAACATTGTGCATCTCTAATGACTATTACCAAAGATGTCAAGAACACCAGTGGGATGGATGGAGTTGCATACTTGAAGCTAGTTTAGGAATTCTTGGCTTCATACCAACTTATGTCTACCTCGGCTGATGCTCACAGATAAACTGACAGTGTGAAATAGAGGCAGCCTCAGGAAGTGAGTGACGCGTACTGGACAGGTCGATCTGGGCTACTGAGTGACTTTTGTCCTGAAGCATACTTGTCAAAATACTTTTGGGTTTCCACACACTTAGCTATATATTTCTTCTTTTCTAATACTGTATATTAGTTTTTGATGTTTATTGTTATTTGGTTTAACTTTATTACTTACTTATAATAGGTTTACTTTACAACTTTATATACTAAGACAAAGTTAACAATAATCCTCATACCGGGTACCGCATTGTTTTCTTGATTTTCAGAATTCATAACTTTTTTTCTGTCACCCCTCCATTACCCCCCAAAAATGGTTAAATTACCCCAGGGGGTAATTTACCCCCAGTTTGGGAACCACTGATGTAAAGAAACTAGAGAAAGTGCAAATGTTTGCAACGAGACTAGTTCCAGAGGTATGTCCTACGAGGAGAGGTTAAGGGAAATCAATATGACGACACTGGAGGACAGGAGAGATAGGGGGGACATGATAACACATACAAAATACTGAGAGGAATCGACAAGGTGGACAAAGACATGATGTTCCAGAGATTGGACACAGCAACAAGGGGACATAGTTGGAAATTGAAGACACAGATGAATCACTGGGATGTTAGGGAGTATTTCTTCAGCCACAGAGTAGTCAGGAAGTGGAATAGTTTGGGAAGCGATGTAGTGGAGGCAGGATCCATACATAGCTTTAAGCAGAGGTATGATAAATCTCACGGTTCAGGGAGAGTGACCTAGCAGCGACCAGTGAAGAGGCGGTGCCAGGAGCTTGGACTCGACCCCTGCAACCTCAACTAGATGAGTACAACTAGGTGAGTACACACACACACATATGCAAGTGATGTAGTGGAAGCAGGAACCATACATAGCTTTAAGACGAGGTATGACAAAGTTCAGGGAGCTGAAAGAGAGAGAGGACCTAGTAGCGATCAGTGAAGAGGCGGGGCCAGGAGCTAAGCCTCGACCCCTGTAATTACAATTAGGTGAGTACAATTAGGTGAGTACACACTCACACACACACACACACACAGGGCTCATGGACGCCACAATAAGGGTTAAGGAAGATAACTTGCCAAAGTGAGTAGAGGTGTAGGTACGGTCAGCCAGAAAATGGAGAAGGCAAAACGCGAAATGTTAAAATGGTATAAAATACCGACAGGTTGTTAGGTAAGACACATATGCAACAGTTAGGTATCTTTATTTTGAAACGTTTCGCCTACACAGTAGGCTTCTTCAGTCAAGTACAGAAAAGTTGATAGAAGCAGAAGATACTTGAAGACGATGTAATCAGTCCATCACCCTTAAAGTTTTGAGGTGGTCAGTCCCTCAGTCTGGAGAAGAGCATTGTTCCATAGTATGGGTGATGGACTGATTACATCGTCTTCAAGTATCTTCTGCTTCTGAATGAACATTAAAATGGTATAAAATACCGACAGATTGTTAGGTAAGACACATATGCAACAGTTAGGTATCTTTATTTTGAAACGTTTCGCCTACACAGTAGGCTTCTTCAGTCGAGTACAGAAAAGTTGATAGAAGCAGAAGATACTTGAAGACGATGTAATCAGTCCATCACCCTTAAAGTTTTGAGGTGGTCAGTCCCTCAGTCTGTTGAAGAGCATTGTTCCATTTTAATGTTCATTCTGTCAGACACTGCAACACAAGGGTATCTTGGTACAGACCATCTACTTCGAAAACCTCTACTAGTGAGAACGGCTGGGTTTGAGAAGGACCTGCCCTCCCAAATCAACCTACGTCTCACCTCCTGGCACTATATAAGGCCCGATTCTGTCACTTCAACTTCATATTTTTTCAGACAACGGAACAATGCTCTTCTCCAGACTGAGGGACTGACCACCTCAAAACTTTAAGGGTGATGGACTGATTACATCGTCTTCAAGTATCTTCTTCTATCAACTTTTCTGTACTCGACTGAAGAAGCCTACTGTGTAGGCGAAACGTTTCAAAATAAAGATACCTAACTGTTGCATATGTGTCTTACCTAACAATCTGTCGGTATTTTATACCATTTTAATGTTCATTCTGTCAGACACTGCAACACAAGGGTATCTTGGTACAGACCATCTACTTCGACAACCTCTACTAGTGAGAACGGCTGGGTTTGAGAAGGACCTGCCCTCCCAAATCAACCTACGTCTCACCTCCTGGCACTATATAAGGCCCGATTCTGTCACTTCAACTTCATATTGTTTCAGACAACGGAACAATGCTCTTCTCCAGACTGAGGGACTGACCACCTCAAAACTTTAAGGGTGATGGACTGATTACATCGTCTTCAAGTATCTTCTTCTATCAACTTTTCTGTACTCGACTGAAGAAGCCTACTGTGTAGGCGAAACGTTTCAAAATAAAGATACCTAACTGTTGCATATGTGTCTTACCTAACAATCTTCTGCTTCTATCAACTTTTCTGTACTTGACTGAAGAAGCCTACTGTGTAGGCGAAACGTTTCATAATAAAGATACCTAACTGTTGCATATGTGTCTTACCTAACAAAACGCAAAATGAATACAAGATAACTAAAAGGTGAAGACGGCAATCCGCAGAGTGAATACAAGATAAGTGAGATATTACAGTGGACCCCCGCATAACGATTACCTCTGAATGCGACCAATTATGTAAGTGTATTTATGTAAGTGCGTTTGTACGTGTATGTTTGGGGGTCTGAAATGGACTAATCTACTTCACAATATTCCTTATGGGAACAAATTCGGTCAGTACTGGCACCTGAACATACTTCTGGAGTGAAAAAATATCGTTAACCGGGGGTCCACTATATTTAAGAAATAACAGAAATAACAGAGAAATGACTGCTAAACAAAATACCTGAGATACATTAGAGAAATATACGACGAGTGAGATATATTAAGAATTTTACGAAAAGTAGTAAGATGAGATATTTTCTTAGAATTAACAGGGTGTATATGAAAAATAAAATAGCCAGTAATTGTCTTGATGAATATTCTCAATGTACTTTAAGGGAAAACTGAAGATATTAATTTATGTGAAATAAATACACAGAATACAAGGGAAGGACTCCGGGATTACCCGAAATATATTGGAAAAACATTAAAATATATACATATCAAAGAGGACAAGCACAAAAATGTCCAAAACTCCACAATTTTTGTTATTGGCGGTTCACAGTACCAACAAAGACATGATGTTAAACAGATGTTTCTTCAGTCAGATGTAAGTAAATACGGAGACAAGAGAAGCAGTGGCGAGGTAAAGTTGATGTGATCAATCCATCAACCTTGAGGAAATAGTTGTCAGATGGGAGTAAAGACACCGGTAGCAGAGAATCCTTCTATTAACGACGTTTCGCCCAAGAATGGCTCTGTCCAGTACCCAACATAGCCCAGCCTTAGACGAAAACGTTGTGTCTTCATTCCCACTTGTCGGCGTGTGCTGCTGTCTACCTTGCTTCCAGGTGGTCGGTCCCTCAGCCTCTAGAAGTGTTGAGGTACATAGTCCTGAGCTCCTCACCAGGCTGAGGGACTGACCACCTCAAAACTATTTCAAGACTGATGAAGTCATCACCTCATCCTTTACCTCTCCACTTACGCTATTTCCATATATAGTCACCTTCTTATTCCGCTGAAGAAGCCTACCACGTAGGCGAAACGTTTCATAATTAAATGATACTATTTCATACATGTCTTACCTCTCCGAACAATTTTCGTAAATACCTACAAATGTTTAAAACTACCAGAGGTAAATATCAGAGAAATAAACTAAAAATATAATCGAGTAATATCTGACAAACAAACCAATATTTTCGGTAATCATAAACCAGGGGAAGATGCCCGAGAATATACGAGGGGAAGATGCCCGAGAATATACGAGGGGAAGATGCCCGAGAATATACGAGGGGAAGATGCCCGAGAATATACGAGGGGAAGATGCCCGAGAATATACGAGGGGAAGATGCCCGAGAATATACGAGGGGAAGATGCCCGAGAATATACGAGGTGAAGATGCCCGAGAATATACGAGGGGAAGATGCCCGAGAATATACGAGGTGAAGATGCCCGAGAATATACGAGGGGAAGATTCCCGAGAATATACGAGGTGAAGATGCCCGAGAATATACGAGGTGAAGATGCCCGAGAATATACGAGGTGAAGATGCCCGAGAATATACGAGGTGAAGATGCCCGAGAATATACGAGGGGAAGATTCCCGAGAATATACGAGGTGAAGATGCCCGAGAATATACGAGGTGAAGATGCCCGAGAATATACGAGGGGAAGATGCCCGAGAATATACGAGGGGAAGATGCCCGAGAATATACGAGGTGAAGATGCCCGAGAATATACGAGGGGAAGATTCCCGAGAATATACGAGGTGAAGATGCCCGAGAATATACGAGGGGAAGATGCCCGAGAATATACGAGGGGAAGATGCCCGAGAATATACGAGGGGAAGATGCCCGAGAATATACGAGGTGAAGATGCCCGAGAATATACGAGGGGAAGATTCCCGAGAATATACGAGGTGAAGATGCCCGAGAATATACGAGGGGAAGATGCCCGAGAATATACGAGGGGAAGATGCCCGAGAATATACGAGGGGAAGATGCCCGAGAATATACGAGGGGAAGATGCCCGAGAATATACGAGGGGAAGATTCCCGAGAATATACGAGGTGAAGATGCCCGAGAATATACGAGGGGAAGATGCCCGAGAATATACGAGGGGAAGATGCCCGAGAATATACGAGGGGAAGATGCCCGAGAATATACGAGGGGAAGATGCCCGAGAATATACGAGGGGAAGATTCCCGAGAATATACGAGGTGAAGATGCCCGAGAATATACGAGGTGAAGATGCCCGAGAATATACGAGGGGAAGATGCCCGAGAATATACGAGGGGAAGATGCCCGAGAATATACGAGGGGAAGATGCCCGAGAATATACGAGGGGAAGATGCCCGAGAATATACGAGGGGAAGATTCCCGAGAATATACGAGGTGAAGATGCCCGAGAATATACGAGGTGAAGATGCCCGAGAATATACGAGGGGAAGATGCCCGAGAATATACGAGGGGAAGATGCCCGAGAATATACGAGGTGAAGATGCCCGAGAATATACGAGGGGAAGATTCCCGAGAATATACGAGGTGAAGATGCCCGAGAATATACGAGGTGAAGATGCCCGAGAATATACGAGGTGAAGATGCCCGAGAATATACGAGGGGAAGATGCCCGAGAATATACGAGGGGAAGATGCCCGAGAATATACGAGGTGAAGATGCCCGAGAATATACGAGGTGAAGATGCCCGAGAATATACGAGGGGAAGATGCCCGAGAATATACGAGGGGAAGATGCCCGAGAATATACGAGGGGAAGATGCCCGAGAATATACGAGGGGAAGATGCCCGAGAATATACGAGGGGAAGATTCCCGAGAATATACGAGGTGAAGATGCCCGAGAATATACGAGGTGAAGATGCCCGAGAATATACGAGGGGAAGATGCCCGAGAATATACGAGGGGAAGATGCCCGAGAATATACGAGGTGAAGATGCCCGAGAATATACGAGGGGAAGATTCCCGAGAATATACGAGGTGAAGATGCCCGAGAATATACGAGGTGAAGATGCCCGAGAATATACGAGGTGAAGATGCCCGAGAATATACGAGGGGAAGATGCCCGAGAATATACGAGGGGAAGATGCCCGAGAATATACGAGGTGAAGATGCCCGAGAATATACGAGGTGAAGATGCCCGAGAATATACGAGGTGAAGATGCCCGAGAATATACGAGGGGAAGATGCCCGAGAATATACGAGGGGAAGATGCCCGAGAATATACGAGGTGAAGATGCCCGATAATATACGAGGTGAAGATGCCCGAGAATATACGAGGGGAAGATTCCCGAGAATATACGAGGGGAAGATGCCCGAGAATATACGAGGGGAAGATGCCCGAGAATATACGAGGGGAAGATGCCCGAGAATATACGAGGTGAAGATGCCCGAGAATATACGAGGGGAAGATGCCCGAGAATATACGAGGTGAAGATGCCCGAGAATATACGAGGGGAAGATGCCCGAGAATATACGAGGGGAAGATGCCCGAGAATATACGAGGTGAAGATGCCCGAGAATATACGAGGGGAAGATGCCCGAGAATATACGAGGTGAAGATGCCCGAGAATATACGAGGTGAAGATGCCCGAGAATATACGAGGGGAAGATGCCCGAGAATATACGAGGTGAAGATGCCCGAGAATATACGAGGGGAAGATGCCCGAGAATATACGAGGTGAAGATGCCCGAGAATATACGAGGGGAAGATGCCCGAGAATATACGAGGTGAAGATGCCCGAGAATATACGAGGGGAAGATGCCCGAGAATATACGAGGGGAAGATGCCCGAGAATATACGAGGGGAAGATGCCCGAGAATATACGAGGTGAAGATGCCCGAGAATATACGAGGTGAAGATGCCCGAGAATATACGAGGTGAAGATGCCCGAGAATATACGAGGTGAAGATGCCCGAGAATATACGAGGGGAAGATGCCCGAGAATATACGAGGTGAAGATGCCCGAGAATATACGAGGTGAAGATGCCCGAGAATATACGAGGTGAAGATGCCCAAGAATATACGAGGTGAAGATGCCCGAGAATATACGAGGGGAAGAAGCCCGAGAATATACGAGGTGAAGATGCCCGAGAATATACGAGGTGAAGATGCCCGAGAATATACGAGGTGAAGATGCCCGAGAATATACGAGGGGAAGAAGCCCGAGAATATACGAGGTGAAGATGCCCGAGAATATACGAGGTGAAGATGCCCGAGAATATACGAGGGGAAGAAGCCCGAGAATATACGAGGTGAAGATGCCCGAGAATATACGAGGTGAAGATGCCCGAGAATATACGAGGGGAAGATGCCCGAGAACATACGATGGGAAGATACTCGAGAATATACGAGGGGAAAATACTCGAGAATATACGAGGGGAAGATACTCGAGAATATACGAGGGGAAAATACTCGAGAATATACTAGGGGAAGATACTTGAGAATATACTAGGGGAAGATACTTGAGAATATACAAGGGGAAGATACTCGAGAATATACGAAGGGAAAATACTCGAGAGTATACGAGGGGAAGATACTCGAGAATATACGAGGGGAAAATACTCGAGAATATACTAGGGGAAGATACTTGAGAATATACAAGGGGAAGATACTCGAGAATATACGAGGGGAAGATACTTGAGAATATACGAGGGGAAAATACTTGAGAATATACGAGGGGAAGATACTTGAGAATATACGAGGGGAAAATACTTGAGAATATACGAGGGGAAGATACTTGAGAATATACGAGGGGAAAATACTTGAGAATATACGAGGAGAAGATACTTGAGAATATGCGAGAGGAAAATATTCGAGAATATACGAGGGGAAGATACTTGAGAATATACGAGGGGAAAATACTTGAGAATATACGAGGGGAAGATACGCGAGAATATACGAGGGGAAGATACTTGAGAATATACGAGGGGAAGATACTCGAGAATGTACGCGGGGAAAATACTCGAGAATATACGAAGGGAAAATACTCGAGAATATACGAGGGGAAGATACTTGAGAATATACGAGGGGCAGATACGCGAGAATATACAAGGGAAAGATACTCGAGAATATACAAGGGGCAGATATCCTAGAAATACAAGGGGAAACTTGCCGAGAATATACAAGGGAAAAAATATACTAGAACATTTAAAAGAATATACTCGAAAATATACCACTGAAAATACTCCAATACACACAATGGAAAAGAATAACTCAAGGATATACAAAGAGGAAAAAAAAAAACACAACAGAACATAAGAAAGAAAATACAGGAAGACATTTATACCAAAGGAGGAAAATGTCTTGAAAAATACCCGAGATGCATTCTGGAATAAATGAAAAACATTTGTATACATTACCAGACACCCGGAACTCTCACCACTAAGACTTTAACACAAAAAGATAGATTACCCGGAAGAGAGAGAGAGAGAGAGAGAGAGAGAGAGAGAGAGAGAGAGAGAGAGAGAGAGAGAGAGAGAGAGGCAGGCTTTTTGCCTCTTAGCAAAACTTCAAGCACTGGGAATTGCAGGCTCTACGCTATGTCTCCTCAGTGATTACCTTCATGGTAGATCTCTAAGTGTAGTTCTCAATGGAACGGAATCAGCAAGACATCCTATTGGGGCAAGTGTTCCACAAGGAAGCGTGCTGGGACCATTGTTATGGAATGTCTACTTCAACGACCTTCTTCATCTCATCCCAGAATCACATGCATATGCAGAAGACTGTACACTGACATTCACTTATCCAAGAGAAGAAATGCCAGCTGCTCTAAGCTACATCAATCACCAGCTGAGAGCTATATCAGCTTGGGAAAATAGATGGCAAGTAACATTTGCACCTGAGAAAACGCAAATGATGATCGTCTCTAGGCACCATGATGGTAATGCTGGTGCAGTAGTAAGGATGAATGGGAAGGTGTTGGCACCTGGGGAAGAAGTTGATATCCTTGGGGTGAAATTTGACTCCAAACGACCATGAAAAAACCACGTTGTAAATCTTGCAAACAAGGCAGCCAGGAAGCTTAGAGCAATCTGCCGTATCTCGCATCTGCTTGACAGCAGGGGTTGCAAGATGTTGTACGAGGCACAAGTACGTTCACATCTTGAGAATGCTCCACTTTCTTGGTTTGCCTGCCCACCTTCTCATCTGCGACTGCTTGGCAGATCAGAGAACAGAACAAGACATCTCATCTCTCGCCTGGACCAATCCTGGATAGATCTGTCATATCAGCAGAGCCTTCAACACAGGAGGGATGTGGGTGGCCTTACTGTTATGTACAAGGCCAATGTTGTCAAGTACCACACTTGGATCCACTTCGAGGACAGCGTGAAACAAGCTTTTATGCCACAAGACGGGCAGAAAGCAGCAACTTCACTCTAGCTGTACCCTTCTCCAGAACATCACTTCATCTGAGATCATATATACCCAGGATGACTAGAGTATGGAACACATTCGTACAGCATTGTGATGTCAACGAGATAAAGTCAGTTTGTCAGATGACGAGAGAGAGAGAGAGAGAGAGAGAGAGAGAGAGAGACTCTTTTGGGATGAAAAAAAAGATGGGTGAGTGAGTGGGGGTAAAAAAAAAAAATTCAACGAGACGGTTTTATTATCTGGGAGAGAAATTGGGAAATTGGGAATTAATTCCACGGGGGTTTCGGTGCAACAGGGACATACAACACGACTGATATATGTTCTCTCTCTATTTTTTTACCCTATCTTCCTTTTGTGAAACTGGATACACGAGCAATGTGCTGCTCACCTAATTGTGGTTGCAGGGGTCGAGTCATAGATCCTGGCCCCGCCTCTTCACTGGCCGCCACTAGATCCACTTCTTGCACCATGAGCTTTGTCATCCCTCTTCTTAAAGCCATGTATGGATCCTGCCTCCACTACATCAGTCTTCAGACTGTTCCACTTCCCGACAACTATGTGACTGAAGAAGTACTTCCTAACATCCCTGATTCATCTGAGTTTTCAACTTCCAGTTGTGACCTCTTGTCTGGGTATCTTCTGGAGGATGGGGAGGGAAGAGGGAAGGGTATGGGTAAGGGGCATGGGAAGGGGGGGTATGACACTTACCACTTTACATTAAGAATAACACTTGCCGCAGTCCTCTTGTTCTGAGCAACTTAAGTGTGTCTTCTCTTTGTCATTTTAAACTCTTGATGCTGGTGAAGGAGGCTCTTGATGCTGGTGGGGAGGCTCTTGATGCTGGTGAAGGAGGCTCTTGATGCTGGTGGGGAGGATCTTGATGCTGGTGGGGGAGGCTCTTGATGCTGGCGGGAGGCTCTTGATGCTGGTGGGAAGGCTCTTGATGCTGGTGGGGAGGCTCTTGATGCTGGTGAAGGAGGCTCTTGATGCTGGTGAGGGAGGCTCTTTATGCTGGTGGGGAGGATCTTGATGCTGGTGGGGGAGGCTCTTGATGCTGGCGGGAGGCTCTTGATGCTGGTGGGAAGGCTCTTGATGCTGGTGGGGAGGCTCTTGATGCTGATGGGGGAGGCTTTTGATGCTGGTGAAGGAGGCTCTTGATGCTGGTGGGGAGGATCTTGATGCTGATGGGGGAGGCTCTTGATGCTGGTGAAGGAGGCTCTTGATGCTGATAGGGAGGCTCTTGATGCTGGTGGGGGAGGCTCTTGATGCTGGTGAAGGAGACTCTTGATGCTGGTGAGGGAGGCTCTTGATGCTGGTGGGGAGGATCTTGATGCTGGCGGGGAGGCTCTTGATGCTGGTGGGGAGGCTCTTGATGCTGGTGGGGAGGCTCTTGATGCTGGTGGAAGAGGCTCTTGATGCTGGTGAAGGAGACTCTTGATGCTGGTGGGGGAGGTTCTTGATGCTGGCGGGAGGATCTTGATGCTGGCGGGGAGGCTCTTGATGCTGGTGGGGAGGCTCTTGATGCTGGTGGGGAGGCTCTTGATGCTGGTGGGAGAGGCTCTTGATGCTGGTGAGGGAAGCTCTTGATGCTGGTGGGAGAGGCTCTTGATGCTGGTGGGGGAGGCTCTTGATGCTGGTGAGAGAGGCTCTTGATACTGGTGGGGGAGGATCTTGATGCTGGTGAGGGAAGCTCTTGATGCTGGTGGGGGAGGCTCTTGATGCTGGTGGGAGAGACTCTTGATGCTGGTGGGGGAGGCTCTTGATGCTGGTGAGGGAGGATCTTGATGCTGGTGGGGGAGGCTCTTGATGCTGGTGGAGAGGCTCTTGATACTGGTGAGGGAGGCTCTTGATGCTGGTGGGAGAGGCTCTTGATGCTGGTGGGGAGGATCTTGATGCTGGTGAGGGAGGCTCTTGATGCTGGTAGGGGAGGCTCTTGATGCTGGTGGGAGAGGCTCTTGATGCTGGTGAGGGAGGATATTGATGCTGGTGAGGCAGGCTCTTGATGTTGGTGAGGGAGGCTCTTGATGCTGGTGAGGGAGGCTCTTGATGCTGGTGAATGAGGCTCTTGATGCTGGTGAGGGAGGCTCTTGATGCTGGTGGGGGAGGCTCTTGATGAACCTTCACATGTGAACCTTCTCTTGTGAAGCTTCACTTGTGAATCTTCACATGTGAACCTTCACATGTGAACCTTCACATGTGAACCTTCACATGTGAACCTTCACATATGAACCTTCACGTGTGAACCTTCACATGTGAACCTTCACGTGTGAACCTTCACATGTGAACCTTCACATGTGAACCTTCACATGTGAGACTTCACATGGGAATCTTCACATGTGAACCTTCACATGTGAACCTTCACATGTGAACCTTCACATGTGAACCTTCACGTATGAACCTTTACATGTGAACCTTCACTTGTGAACCTTCACATGTAAACCTTCACTTGTGAACCTTCACTTGTGAACCTTCACATGTGAACCTTCACATGTGAACTTTCACATGTGAACCTTCACATGTGAACCTTCACATATGAACCTTCACATATGAACCTTCACATGTGAACCTTCACATATGAACCTTCGCATATGAACCTTCATATGTGAACCTTCAATTGTGAACCTTTAAATGTGAACCTTCACTTGTGAACCTTCACATGTGAACCTTCACATGTGAACCTTCACATGTGAACCTTCACTTGTGAACCTTCACATGTGAACCTTCACTTGTGAACCTTCACGTATGAACCTTTACATGTTAACCTTCACATGCGAACCTTCACGTGTGAACCTTCACATGTGAACCTTCACATGTGAACCTTCACATGTGAACCTTCACATGTAAACCTTCACATGTGAACCTTCACATGTGAACCTTCACATGTGAACCTTCACATGTGAACCTTCACATGTAAACCTTCACATATGAACCTTCACATGTAAACCTTCACATGTGAACCTTCACATGTGAACCTTCACATGTGAACCTTCACATGTGAACCTTCACATGTGAACCTTCACATGTGAACCTTCACATGTGAACCTTCACATGTAAAACTTCACATATGAACCTTCACATGTGAACCTCCACATGTAAACCTTCACATGTGAACCATCACATGTGAACCTCCACATGTAAACCTTCACATGTGAACCTTCACATGTGAACCTTCACATGTAAACCTTCACATGTGAACCTTCACATATGAACCTTCACATGTGAACCTCCACATGTAAACCTTCACATGTAAACCTTCACATGTGAACCTCCACATGTGAACCTTCACATGTGAACCTTCACATGTGTTCTTTGCTTCAGTAATTTATCCCATCGTTCAATATTGTTTGGAGTTTGTCTTTAGCATTTATTCTACTTTATTTTTCCCACATTATGTTAATTGTTTAGTTCTAAACTGCTCCTGTCTACTATTATCTATCCAGATTTTCTTCCTGTCTGTCTCCATACATTTTTACAGTCGTTTCTAACATCCTTGGATCATGACTCACGAAATCGTGATAACACTATTGTAAACAAACCACGGTACGGGTGGGGTTAGAACCCATGGAGATTTCGACTCACTTGCCATGGGTTCGAACCCCACCAGTACCGCTGATTATCCTTGCATCTCTGATAAGTCTCGTGACTGACGAGCTTCCTGTATTGCTTCTATGGTGGTGGTGACGTGTACTTTGAGTGGTGACGTGTACTTAGCTCTGTGAAGACCTGTTTGTGTGCTCTTGAGTGGTTACCTGTACTTTGAGTGCTGACCTATACTTAACTCTGTGAAGAAGTGTCTTGTTTGCTCCCGTGGACTGAACCAAGATGCCCTCCATCGAGCAACTTTACCAGCAACTTAAGGAAGAATTGAGGGCAGCGAAGATGGAGATACGGCGATTGACCGAGGAAAACAAGAGGATTCGTAGTAGTCCTCCTGTTTCGAGTCCTCAGGTCAAGAAGGGATCGTGGTCAGTGGCTGGACAGCAGGGGACGACGAAGTTGACGATCAAGAAGACGAATGGAAAGCCAGAAACGATGAAGAAGAAAGAGACTGCTGTGGAAACTCCCGTGGAAACCTCCAACGCATTCTCGGTGCTACCCGACGAATGTGAGTCTACTACTGGGATCGTCACGACGAACGACAACAAGGAAGGTAAGAATATTGTTGTTGCTGGGGATAGCCAGGTTAGATACATGGATAGGGCATTCTGCTTGAAGGACAGGAGTAGGAGACAAAGAGTATGCTTTCCTGGGGCTGGGATGGAGGACATTGTTAGCCGGCTTGACAACATCATGAATGGTAATGGGATCAATCCTATTATTTGCCTCAGTGCTGGAGGCAATGATGTAGGCAAGCGTAGAAGTGAGGATTTAGTTAGAAAGTTCAGGACAGCTATAGACATGATTAGGAAGAAGGGGGGGCGCCCTGTTATATGTGGCATTTTGCCAAGAAGAGGTGTTGGTAATGAATGGTTGTCCAGAGCAATTGGTATTAATTGTTGGCTGGATAAACACTGTAAGGATAATGCAGTACCATTCATTGACAACTGGCCGAAATGACATGTATGCCAGGGATGGGGTTCACTTATCCAGGGCAGGTGTGGGTTTTCTTGCTAACTTAGTTGAGGGGGTTGTTAGGACTTTAAACTAGGATTAGTTAGAGGTATGGGTTTAGAAATGATTAATAATGAGTATGGATATATTGACTTATGCTCTGATATTAAGAATCTTAATAGTAACTGTCATGGAGTAACTCTGGGTAATGTAAAGTAAAAGGACACAAGTGCAACTAATGTGACATTTATTGTGGCAACGTTTCGCTCTCCAGGAGCTTTATCAAGCCATTACAAACAATACATGGACACAGAGGGTATATAAAGGCTCAGAGTGAGGTGAATACTAGTGAGGTACCATTTCGATGTTCACTAGTGGTAGTAGTAGTAGTAGTAGTAGTAGTAGTGGTAGTGTAATACAAAAAGCAATTAATTCGTACATGAGTAAAAGGATATAAAAGCTATTACTTGGGTAACATAAAAATAGGTTGGACAAATATAAACTGGAATGAGGCAGGTTGTTTCAGTGTTCACTCTCTGTGCTTTGTGTAGTATAACAGGAGAGACTATGTGATGGCAGGGTTTACTGTTTTCAGGAGGATTCTTGCTAAGACTTCGGAGATGGTGAAGCTGCCGTTGTTTTGTTTAATTGTATTCGAAACAGCGATCAGTGCTGATTCAAGGCACTTGCGTGTGCGGAAATTAGTTTCTTTTATCACTAATTGGGCGTCTCTGAATTTCATAAGATGATTGGTGGAATTTCGGTGTTGTACACAGGCGTTGTTTAAGTTGTCGTTCCTACATGCGTATATGTGTTCATTGAGGCGGGTGTCGAGGTTTCTTGCTGTTTCACCTACGTAGATCTTGTCACAGCCTCCACAGGGTATAGTGTAAACTCCTGCATTGACTGGTTCGTGGTGCTTGGGTTTTGTCCTGGTTAGATCCTTTATTGAAGTGGTAGAAGCGATGGCGACTCTGGTGTTAGCTTGTGAAAGTACTTTTGAGACGTTTAGTGCAACCTGGCTGTTGGGAAGAATTATGACTTTGTTGGGAGCGGTGTTGATGCGTGGAGAATTGATGATCTGAAGAGCTCTTTTCTTGCAGTCTTTGATGAAAAAAGAAGGAAATTGTAACTCAGTGAATGTTTGGTGAATGTAAGTACATTCCTCGTCAAGAAACTCAGGACTACAAATTCGGTATGCTCTTAGGAAAAACCCGATGATGATGCCTCTTTTGGTCTTGGTATCTTGACTGGAATAGAAGTGTGTGAGATCATTTTTATTGGTGGGTTTCCGATAAACTTGAAATCTTAGGTTGTTGTCTACTTTGTGAATGAGGACGTCGAGGAAAGGTAGCTTGTCATTGGACTCTTCTTCTAGTGTAAACTGAATCGCTGGTTCAACTGCGTTGAGCCTTGCCTGAAGATCCCGTACATCAAAACGTTTTGGAGTTATTACGAGGACATCGTCCACGTAACGTAACCAAGTGACGCTTGAAGGGATGATGTTGGCGAAGTGTTCGGACTCTAGGTGTTCCATGTATAAGTTGGCTAGGACGGCACTTATTGGGGACCCCATTCCCATGCCGTAGGTTTGTTTGTAGAGCTTGTTATTGAAGGAAAAACAGTTGAAGTTAACACAGAGTTCAATCAAGTCAACAAAATCTCCGGGAGGTAAAGGAAGATTAAGGTCCTGGTTGACTTTACGTCGTAGAACCTCGATGGCTTTTTTGGTAGGTACTTTTGTGAAGAGGGAAGTCACATCCAAACTGCTTAGTTTCTTGTTACGGATGGAGAGGTTACGGATGCGGTTGAGAAGGTCGCCTGAGTGTTTAAGATGAGCGGGGCTGATGGTCCCCAGAAGGCAGGAAAGATGTTTGGCAAGAACTCCGGCTAGTTTGTGTGGAGCACTGCCTATTCCTGACGTGATTGGTCTGAGAGGAATATTGTGTTTATGGGTCTTGGGTAAACCATACATGTGTGCTGGTTTAGGGTTGCTTGGTAACAAGTACAGAAGTTTCTTCCCTTCTCTAGTGCGTTTGAGTATTTGTCTGGTTTTGTATAGAAAGTCTTTGGTGAGCGTCTCCCACTGTTGAGTGCTGATAGGTTCGTATGTAGATTGATCATTCAAAAGGTCCATCATTTTAGTGTTGTAGTCACTGGTGTTGAGTATGACGACTCCACCTCCTTTGTCGGCGGTGGTGACGATAATGTTGGGGTCGTTGGCGAGGTCCTTAAGGGCAGTGATGTATCTTCTAGGAAGATTAGAAGAAGAAGGTTCACATAAAGCTGCAGTGAGAAGGCCCTGTATATAACCCTTCTGGAAGTTGCTGTCACTGTGTCTATGGTTCCTGGTAACAAGATTGAGTTGATAGTTAGGTTTGCGTATGTTGGTGGTAAATTTGAGTCCCAGACTCAGTGCTTGTTTCTCGTAGTCGGTTAAGGTGCGTGACGATAAGTTGTTTATCAGGGATTCGCGTCCCATTTCCTTCCACCGACTGTTAGTGCAGAGGTACTGAAGTTTGCGATTGAGTTTGATCTTCTGTTGGAGGTTAGCTGTGGTGACTGTGCTGAGAATATGCTCAGCAGTGTGTTGGTCAATCTGAAGATTGGCCCTCATATTCCTTGCAGTTTCAAAGGTTTCCTTAGCGATGTTAGAAAGTTCTTCGGCACATTCAGTTAAGTAAGCTTGGGTAGCTGGAGAGAAGGGGTGCTTGGAGTTGGAGAGTTGTGCAGGAGTAGACTTAGGGATCACCTTCTCTGCCAGGCAATCTTGTAGGAAGTTGTGTCTGTTGCGATAGCTGTGAGCACGAAGAAGGGTGTCCAAATAACGTCTGCATGAAATGTCCATTATGTTGCGGTGTCCGACAGATTGTAATAAAGTTGGTAGAATTACCGACAATATGTAAAGTAAAAGGACACAAGTGCAACTAATGTGACATTTATTGTGGCAACGTTTCGCTCTCCAGGAGCTTTATCAAGCCATTACAAACAATACATGGACACAGAGGGTATATAAAGGCTCAGAGTGAGGTGAATACTAGTGAGGTACCATTTCGATGTTCACTAGTGTAGTAGTAGTAGTAGTAGTAGTGGTAGTGTAATACAAAAAGCAATTAATTCGTACATGAGTAAAAGGATATAAAAGCTATTACTTGGGTAACATAAAAATAGGTTGGACAAATATAAACTGGAATGAGGCAGGTTGTTTCAGTGTTCACTCTCTGTGCTTTGTGTAGTATAACAGGAGAGACTATGTGATGGCAGGGTTTACTGTTTTCAGGAGGATTCTTGCTAAGACTTCGGAGATGGTGAAGCTGCCGTTGTTTTGTTTAATTGTATTCGAAACAGCGATCAGTGCTGATTCAAGGCACTTGCGTGTGCGGAAATTAGTTTCTTTTATCACTAATTGGGCGTCTCTGAATTTCATAAGATGATTGGTGGAATTTCGGTGTTGTACACAGGCGTTGTTTAAGTTGTCGTTCCTACATGCGTATATGTGTTCATTGAGGCGGGTGTCGAGGTTTCTTGCTGTTTCACCTACGTAGATCTTGTCACAGCCTCCACAGGGTATAGTGTAAACTCCTGCATTGACTGGTTCGTGGTGCTTGGGTTTTGTCCTGGTTAGATCCTTTATTGAAGTGGTAGAAGCGATGGCGACTCTGGTGTTAGCTTGTGAAAGTACTTTTGAGACGTTTAGTGCAACCTGGCTGTTGGGAAGAATTATGACTTTGTTGGGAGCGGTGTTGATGCGTGGAGAATTGATGATCTGAAGAGCTCTTTTCTTGCAGTCTTTGATGAAAAAAGAAGGAAATTGTAACTCAGTGAATGTTTGGTGAATGTAAGTACATGGAACACCTAGAGTCCGAACACTTCGCCAACATCATCCCTTCAAGCGTCACTTGGTTACGTTACGTGGACGATGTCCTCGTAATAACTCCAAAACGTTTTGATGTACGGGATCTTCAGGCAAGGCTCAACGCAGTTGAACCAGCGATTCAGTTTACACTAGAAGAAGAGTCCAATGACAAGCTACCTTTCCTCGACGTCCTCATTCACAAAGTAGACAACAACCTAAGATTTCAAGTTTATCGGAAACCCACCAATAAAAATGATCTCACACACTTCTATTCCAGTCAAGATACCAAGACCAAAAGAGGCATCATCATCGGGTTTTTCCTAAGAGCATACCGAATTTGTAGTCCTGAGTTTCTTGACGAGGAATGTACTTACATTCACCAAACATTCACTGAGTTACAATTTCCTTCTTTTTTCATCAAAGACTGCAAGAAAAGAGCTCTTCAGATCATCAATTCTCCACGCATCAACACCGCTCCCAACAAAGTTATAATTCTTCCCAACAGCCAGGTTGCACTAAACGTCTCAAAAGTACTTTCACAAGCTAACACCAGAGTCGCCATCGCTTCTACCACTTCAATAAAGGATCTAACCAGGACAAAACCCAAGCACCACGAACCAGTCAATGCAGGAGTTTACACTATACCCTGTGGAGGCTGTGACAAGATCTACGTAGGTGAAACAGCAAGAAACCTCGACACCCGCCTCAATGAACACATATACGCATGTAGGAACGACAACTTAAACAACGCCTGTGTACAACACCGAAATTCCACCAATCATCTTATGAAATTCAGAGACGCCCAATTAGTGATAAAAGAAACTAATTTCCGCACACGCAAGTGCCTTGAATCAGCACTGATCGCTGTTTCGAATACAATTAAACAAAACAACGGCAGCTTCACCATCTCCGAAGTCTTAGCAAGAATCCTCCTGAAAACAGTAAACCCTGCCATCACATAGTCTCTCCTGTTATACTACACAAAGCACAGAGAGTGAACACTGAAACAACCTGCCTCATTCCAGTTTATATTTGTCCAACCTATTTTTATGTTACCCAAGTAATAGCTTTTATATCCTTTTACTCATGTACGAATTAATTGTATTACTTTTGTACCACTACTACTACTACTACTACTACTACTACCACTAGTGAACATCGAAATGGTACCTCACTAGTATTCACCTCACTCTGAGCCTTTATATACCCTCTGTGTCCATGTATTGTTTGTAATGGCTTGATAAAGCTCCTGGAGAGCGAAACGTTGCCACAATAAATGTCACATTAGTTGCACTTGTGTCCTTTTACTTTACATATTGTCGGTAATTCTACCAACTTTATTACAATCTGTCGGACACCGCAACATAATGGACATTTCATGCAGACGTTATTTGGACACCCTTCTTCGTGCTCACAGCTATCGCAACAGACACAACTTCCTACAAGATTGCCTGGCAGAGAAGGTGATCCCTAAGTCTACTCCTGCACAACTCTCCAACTCCAAGCACCCCTTCTCTCCAGCTACCCAAGCTTACTTAACTGAATGTGCCGAAGAACTTTCTAACATCGCTAAGGAAACCTTTGAAACTGCAAGGAATATGAGGGCCAATCTTCAGATTGACCAACACACTGCTGAGCATATTCTCAGCACAGTCACCACAGCTAACCTCCAACAGAAGATCAAACTCAATCGCAAACTTCAGTACCTCTGCACTAACAGTCGGTGGAAGGAAATGGGACGCGAATCCCTGATAAACAACTTATCGTCACGCACCTTAACCGACTACGAGAAACAAGCACTGAGTCTGGGACTCAAATTTACCACCAACATACGCAAACCTAACTATCAACTCAATCTTGTTACCAGGAACCATAGACACAGTGACAGCAACTTCCAGAAGGGTTATATACAGGGCCTTCTCACTGCAGCTTTATGTGAACCTTCTTCTTCTAATCTTCCTAGAAGATACATCACTGCCCTTAAGGACCTCGCCAACGACCCCAACATTATCGTCACCACCGCCGACAAAGGAGGTGGAGTCGTCATACTCAACACCAGTGACTACAACACTAAAATGATGGACCTTTTGAATGATCAATCTACATACGAACCTATCAGCACTCAACAGTGGGAGACGCTCACCAAAGACTTTCTATACAAAAGCAGACAAATACTCAAACGCACTAGAGAAGGGAAGAAACTTCTGTACTTGTTACCAAGCAACCCTAAACCAGCACACATGTATGGTTTACCCAAGACCCATAAACACAATATTCCTCTCAGACCAATCACGTCAGGAATAGGCAGTGCTCCACACAAACTAGCCGGAGTTCTTGCCAAACATCTTTCCTGCCTTCTGGGGACCATCAGCCCCGCTCATCTTAAACACTCAGGCGACCTTCTCAACCGCATCCGTAACCTCTCCATCCGTAACAAGAAACTAAGCAGTTTGGATGTGACTTCCCTCTTCACAAAAGTACCTACCAAAAAAGCCATCGAGGTTCTACGACGTAAAGTCAACCAGGACCTTAATCTTCCTTTACCTCCCGGAGATTTTGTTGACTTGATTGAACTCTGTGTTAACTTCAACTGTTTTTCCTTCAATAACAAGCTCTACAAACAAACCTACGGCATGGGAATGGGGTCCCCAATAAGTGCCGTCCTAGCCAACTTATACATGGAACACCTAGAGTCCGAACACTTCGCCAACATCATCCCTTCAAGCGTCACTTGGTTACGTTACGTGGACGATGTCCTCGTAATAACTCCAAAACGTTTTGATGTACGGGATCTTCAGGCAAGGCTCAACGCAGTTGAACCAGCGATTCAGTTTACACTAGAAGAAGAGTCCAATGACAAGCTACCTTTCCTCGACGTCCTCATTCACAAAGTAGACAACAACCTAAGATTTCAAGTTTATCGGAAACCCACCAATAAAAATGATCTCACACACTTCTATTCCAGTCAAGATACCAAGACCAAAAGAGGCATCATCATCGGGTTTTTCCTAAGAGCATACCGAATTTGTAGTCCTGAGTTTCTTGACGAGGAATGTACTTACATTCACCAAACATTCACTGAGTTACAATTTCCTTCTTTTTTCATCAAAGACTGCAAGAAAAGAGCTCTTCAGATCATCAATTCTCCACGCATCAACACCGCTCCCAACAAAGTTATAATTCTTCCCAACAGCCAGGTTGCACTAAACGTCTCAAAAGTACTTTCACAAGCTAACACCAGAGTCGCCATCGCTTCTACCACTTCAATAAAGGATCTAACCAGGACAAAACCCAAGCACCACGAACCAGTCAATGCAGGAGTTTACACTATACCCTGTGGAGGCTGTGACAAGATCTACGTAGGTGAAACAGCAAGAAACCTCGACACCCGCCTCAATGAACACATATACGCATGTAGGAACGACAACTTAAACAACGCCTGTGTACAACACCGAAATTCCACCAATCATCTTATGAAATTCAGAGACGCCCAATTAGTGATAAAAGAAACTAATTTCCGCACACGCAAGTGCCTTGAATCAGCACTGATCGCTGTTTCGAATACAATTAAACAAAACAACGGCAGCTTCACCATCTCCGAAGTCTTAGCAAGAATCCTCCTGAAAACAGTAAACCCTGCCATCACATAGTCTCTCCTGTTATACTACACAAAGCACAGAGAGTGAACACTGAAACAACCTGCCTCATTCCAGTTTATATTTGTCCAACCTATTTTTATGTTACCCAAGTAATAGCTTTTATATCCTTTTACTCATGTACGAATTAATTGTATTACTTTTGTCACTACCACTACTACTACTACTACTACCACTAGTGAACATCGAAATGGTACCTCACTAGTATTCACCTCACTCTGAGCCTTTATATACCCTCTGTGTCCATGTATTGTTTGTAATGGCTTGATAAAGCTCCTGGAGAGCGAAACGTTGCCACAATAAATGTCACATTAGTTGCACTTGTGTCCTTTTACTTTACAGATCACTGAAGAGCTTGGCGCAAGTGATCACAAATCCATCACCTTTAGCATTAATTGGGAATGCAAGAATAATGATAATACAGTAAAAATCCCCGATTTTCGTTCTGCCGATTATAATGGACTTAGGGAACATCTGTCTAATCTTGATTGGGGTTATCTAGCTAATGATTTTATTGACGATAATTATACTTATGAATATGAAGGGATCTGCTTTTATGATTGTTTTCTTAATAATGTACACAGTGCCCAGAGTATATACATTCCCCAGAGAGAAATTAGGTCTAATAATAACGATCCAAAATGGGTTAACAGGAGGCTAAAGCATCTATTAGGGGAGAAAAGGGGAATTTATAGGCGCATCAGAAGAGGAGAGGTTAACCTTACTGACCAATATGTTCAGCTTAAAAGAGAAGTAAAAAAGGCGATTAGAAAGGCTAAACGTGACTATGAAATTAGAGTTGCTAATGAATCAAAGACTAATCCAAAGGGGTTCTTTCAAGTGTATAGGACGAAGGTGAAGGAAAAAGTAGGACCTATGAAATCTGGGAATGGACAGCTGACGGATAATGAACTGGAAATGTGTTCCTTATTTAATGACTATTTTTTGTCAGTTTTTACACAGGAAGATGTAAATGAGATTCCAGTAATTAACAATTATTTAGTTCCTGATGAATTTAAGTTAACTAATATTACTGTCACGAGGGACATGGTTATTAAACAGATAGACAAACTGAAACAAAATAAGTCCCCGGGACCCGATGAGTTGTTTTCAAGGGTACTTAAGGAATGCAAGATGGAGCTTAGTCAGCCATTAACGAGTGTATTCAATGCGTCCATCCTTACCAGTGTTGTGCCAGAGATGTGGAAGATGGCTAATGTGGTTCCGATATTCAAATCAGGGGATAAGTCCACTCCTTCAAATTACCGTCCAATAAGCCTGACATCTATAGTGGGCAAGTTATTAGAATCAATTATAGCTGACATTATCAGAAGTCACCTTGAAGAGCATAACTTGATAAATGAATCTCAGCATGGATTCACGAGAGGTCGTTCCTGCCTGACAAACTTACTGACGTTCTTCAATAGAACATTTGAGGCAGTTGATAGTGATAAGGAATATGATATTGTTTATTTGGATTTTAGTAAAGCCTTCGACAGAGTACCTCACAAGAGACTCTTAAGAAAAGTGGCAGCTCACGGTATAGGAGGTAAAGTTCTAGCATGGATTGAGGCATGTCTTACCAATAGAAAGCAGAGAGTTACCATTAATGGAGTGAAATCTGAATGGGGATTAGTCACTAGTGGCGTTCCACAAGGATCAGTTTTAGGCCCTCTCTTGTTCATAATTTACATTAATGACCTTTTGCTGATGATACAAAGATAGGCCGTATAATTCACTCTGAGGAGGATATCAATGAACTCCAGGACGATTTGAACAAATTAATGTCTTGGTCTGAGAAATGGCAGATGAAGTTGAGTAATGCTGATGATACAAAGAAGTGTGAACTCCAGGACGATTTGAACAAATTAATGTCTTGGTCTGAGAAATGGCAGATGAAGTTTAATGTGGATAAGTGTAAGGTACTTGCCCTTGGTAATGAAAATAACCCTCGAAGCTATAATCTAGGTGAAGTAGAGCTTGGTCATACAGAATGTGAAAAGGACTTGGGAGTCATGGTAAGCAGAAATCTAAAGCCAAGACAGCAGTGCCTCAGTGTGCGCAACAAGGCCAACAGATTACTTGGATTTATCTCAAGAAGTATAAGTAACAGAAGTCCAAAAGTTATTTTACAGCTCTATACATCACTCGTGAGGCCTCATTTAGATTATGCTGCTCAGTTTTGGTCCCCTTACTACAGGATGGACATAGACTCATTAGAGAACATACAGAGAAGAATGACTAAAATGATTTACTGTGTAAGGAACCTCCCGTATGAAGATAGACTTAAAGCCTTAAATCTCCACTCTCTGGAGAGGCGTAGAATGAGGGGAGATATCATTGAAGTGTATAAGTGGATGACGGGCATAAACAAGGGAGACATTAATAAAGTACTGAGGGTGTCGAACCAGGTAAGAACCAGGAATAATGGATTTAAGTTGGATAAATTTAGATTTAGAAAGGACATAGGTAAGTACTGGTTTTCTAACAGAGTTGTAGATGCGTGGAACAGTCTTCCCAGTGGGGTGATAGAGGCTAGGACCTTGGGTAGCTTTAAGAAGAGACTGGACAAATATATGAGTGGGAGGGGCTGGGTTTGATCTGTGTCAAGGGGTACAGGAGTTATTTCTTGAGTAGCTTTAGGTAGATGTCGTTTTGATAAGGACCTGCCTCGTATGGGCCAGTAGACCTTCTGCAGTGTTCCTACATTCTTATGTTCTTATGTTCTTATGTTCTTTTATTCTTTTTACAACTCGCCAGTACTTACATTAAGCTAAGTTATCTCTCCTTTTAATTCCTTTTATGTAATAAACAGCTTAAATTTATATTCATATAAGTTACAGAACTCCTGCGTATGTGTATGTGTGTGTACTTGCTTAATTGTGGTTGCTGGGGGTCAGTTCACCGCTCCTGGCTCCCGTCTCTTCGCTAGTTGTTAAGAGGTCCACTCTCTCCCTGTACTCACCTATATGTGGTTGCAGGGGTCAAGTCATAGCTCCTAGCCCCGCCTTTTCACTGGCCGATACTAATTCACTCTCTCCCTGCTCCATGATATTTGTCATACCTCTTCTTAAAGCTATTTATGGAACTTGCTTCCACTACTTCACTCTCCAGATTATTCCAGTTCCTGACAACTCTAAGACTAAAGAAATACTTCCTAACATCCCTATGACTCATCTGGGTTTTCAGTTTCCAATTGTGTCTCCGTGTTTATGTATCCCATCTCTGAAACATTCGATCCTTGTCCACGTTGTCAATGCATCTTAGTATTTTATACGTTGTTATCATGTCACCTCTATCCCTCCTATCCTCTAGTCTCATCAGGTTGAGTTCCCTTAACCTCTCCTCATAAGACATACCCCTCAGTTCCGGGACTAATCGTGTTGCAAATTTTTGCACTTTCTCCAATCTCTTGACGTGTTTGACTAAGTGAGGGTTCCATACTGGCGCTGCATATTCTAATATAGGCCTTACGTACACTGTGTACAATGTCGAGAATGACTCCTTACTCAGATGTCTAAACGCCAATCTCAGGTTTGCCAATCTCCCATATGCTGCAGCAGTTATTTGATTGATGTGTGCCTCAGGGGACATGTTCGTTATGATGCTTACCCCAAGATCCTTTTCTTCAACTGACGTTTGCAGCTGTTGGTTTCCTAACCTATACTCCGTCTGCGGTCTTCTGTGTCCTTCCCCAATCTTCATGACCTTACACTTACTGGGGTTAAACTCCAGGAGCCATTTGTCGGACCATACTTGTAGTTTGTCCAGATCCCCTTGTAATCTTAACTGATCCTCTCCCACTTGTATTCTCCTCATCAGTTTCACATTATCAGCGAACAGTGACACTTCTGAATCTATTCCTTCCATCATGTCATTCACGTATACAAGAAACAACACCGGGCCTAGGACTGACCCTTGTGGAACCCCACTCGACACATTCGCCCACTCCGACACTTCATCACGTAGCAACACACGTTGTTTCCTTCCTGTCAGGTATTCCCTGATCCATTGCAGTACTTTCCCCTTTATTCCTGCCTGCTCCTCTAATTTTTGCACCAGTCTCTTGTGTGGTACTGTGTCAAAAGCCTTCTTGCAATCTAAGAAGATGCAATCTACCCATCCCTCTCTCTCCTGTCTTAATTCTGTTACCTTATCGTAGAACTCAAGTAAATCTGTGACACAGGATTTCTCATCTCTGAAGCCGTGCTGACTGTCGTGTATGAGCCCAATTTTTTCAATGTGTTCCACCACTTTTCTCCTGATAATCTTTTCCATGACTTTACATACTATACAAGTCAGTGACACTGGTCTGTAGTTTAATGCTGCCTGTCTGTCACCTTTCTTAAAAATTGGAACTACATGTGCTGTCTTCCACGCCTCAGGCAACTGCCCTGTTTCGATAGATTTACTGAAGATTGCTGCTAATGGCACACACAGTTCCTCTGCTCCCTCTCTCAGTATCCATGGAGATATGTTATCTGCGCCCACCACCTTTGAGGTATCGAGTTCGTCTAGCAGTTTCTTCACCTCTACCTTGGTTATGTGTATTGTGCCCAGCGCCTGCTGGTGCACCCTACCTCCACAGTTTGCTGGAAGCATTCCTGACTCTATTGTGAATACTTCTCTAAATCTTTTGTTTAGTTCATCACATACTTCTTGGTCACTCTTCGTGAGCTTCCCTCCTTCTTTCCTCAGCCTGATTACCTGGTCCTTGACTGTTGTTTTTCTCCTAATATGACTGAATAACAACTTTGGTTCAGATTTGGCTTTTGATGCTATGTCGTTCTCGTATTGCCTCTGGGCCTCTCTCCTTATCCTTGCATAATCGTTTCTGGTTCTTCTGCTCATCTCCTTGTTTTCTTGAGTCCTTTGCCTTCTATACCTTTTCCATGCTCTCACACACTTGGCTTTGGCCTCTTTACACCTCCAATTAAACCATGGGCTCACTCTGGTCTTACCATTTTTTCTGTTGCCCTTTGGTATGAACCTTTCCTCTGCCTCCCTGCACTTAGTGGTTACTATTTCCATCATTTCATTTACTGTCTTTCCATCTAGTTCTCTTTCCCACTGCACTTCATGCAGGAAACTTCTCATTCCTATGTAGTCCCCTTTTTTGAAGTTTGGTTTCTCTCTTTGTTCTCGTGCTACTGCATTCTCCACTGTTAACTCAACAAGATATTCAAAACTCAGGACATCATGATCACTAGCGCCAAGGGGTCTTTCGTGGGTGATATCCCTTATGTCTGAACTATTCAAGGTGAATATGAGATCCAGCCTTGCTGCAACATCCTCTTCTCTCTCTCTGGTTGTATCCCTAACATGTTGATGCATGAAGTTCTCCAATACAGTCTCCAACATCTTAGCCCTCCATGTTTCTGGTCCCCCATGTGGCTCTAGGTTTTCCCAGTCAATCTCTTTATGATTGAAATCCCCCATTATAAGCAATTTTGTCCTACCCATATGAGCCCTCCTGGCCACTTCAGCTAGTGTATCCACCATTGCCCTATTGCGCACATCATACTCTTCTCTTGATCTCCTGCTGTTAAGTGGTGGGTTATACATCACTGCTATCATCACCTTTGGACCACCAGTCTGAAGTGTTCCTACAATGAAGTCGTCTGTTTCCCTTCTTTCCATTCCTCCCATCTCCTCAAAACTCCACTGTTTTTTATGAGCAATGCTACTCCTCCCCCTCCTCTGTTCTCTCTGTCTTTCCTCATAATCTGATATCCAGGTAGAAAAATTGCATCTGTTATAATCCCTGTAAGTTTTGTCTCTGTTAGTGCTATAATGTCAGGTGATGCATCAATGATGCGTTCTTGCCACTCTTCACTCTTATTTGTTATTCCATCTGCATTGGTGTACCATACCTTTAGCTTCCTTTCCATTACTGTATTTTGGGAGATGGAAGAGGAAGGTGCAGGCTGGGAGGGTGGGAGGCAGGGCACAATATTATGGGAGGCTGCTGTGATTGTGGATTTAGTGCTTAGGGGGGTGGTGGCTATGGAGTGAGGTTCGTTTCTGTTTACTGTGTTTGGTTGACATGTGGTGACAGGAGGTGAGAGGTTTCTGTAAGCATTTTTGTTTGATGTTCCCCCAAAGGTTGAGTTTTCCTGTCTGTCGTTGCCTGTCCTGTCTCTCTTTCCTTCCACTGGTTCTGTCTTGCTCTCACTTTCAGTTGTTCCCTTGCCTTTCGTGTTCTGTCTCGATTGAGGAACACTTTTTCATAATCTGGAGAGTCCTTTAAGAGTGGTTTCTGTTGTAGTATCCTGTTCCGTACCACATCTGTCTTGAATGTCAATCTGATTGGTCGATTTCTTTCCCTCGAATACCCCCCAAGTCTGTGAAAATTTTCTACCTGAGACATATCCCTCTCCTGTTATTGCAATGATGTTCTTAATCTCTGTTTTCTCCCAATGCTTTCTTTCATCATAGGTCTGCCCTTCAGCCTCCTGAAGCCCATGAATAATTATTGATCTCTCCCTCTCCTCTTCCCATTTCTTTTCCCTCCATATCTCTGGATCTGATTTAAACATCTCCTTTGCTGTTTCCCTAATCATCTCTCAGACACCATGATGACCTGATATTACTGCTGCAAAAGACTGCTTAGATCCATCCCCTCCTTCAGTCCCCTCGCTGCCTGCTGATGTTCCCACTTCAGTCATCTTGCTCCTTTCGGACCTCATCTTTAGATCCTGCTTCAGCACATCCATTTCTTTCTCCAATCTCTGTATCTTTGCCTCAGCTACTACAGCTCGTGATTCCCACTTCTTGCTCTCTGCAGATATTTGCTCAAACATGTTATTGCAATGCTCGTTTAACCTTTTCTCCCATTGTTGTTCCATTTTGTTCTTGAGCCGTTCTATCCATTCTTCATTTTCTTACCAGCCATCATCGGTTCCCTTGCCTTTACGTCCTCCCTTTTGAGAGCCCATTTTGTTTTTATCCTGTTGGGATATTCTAGCTGCTTCAGCTTATCGTAAAAATGTGTGTGTGTGGTGGGGGGATTTATGAGCTAATGTGTATGGTTAGGTTAGGTTTGTGTGTGTGTGTGTGTGTGTGTGTGTGTGTGTGTGTGTGTGTGTACTCACCTAGTTGTACTCACCTAGTTGAGGTTGCAGGGGTCGAGTCCAAGCTCCTGGCCCCGCCTCTTCACTGGTCGCTACTAGGTCACTCTCCCTGAACCATGAGCTTTATCGTACCTCTGCTTAAAGCTATGTATGGATCCTGCCTCCACTACATCGCTTCCCAAACTATTCCACTTCCTGACTACTCTGTGGCTGAAGAAATACTTTCTAACATCCCTCTGATTCATCTGTGTCTTGTCTGTGTATGTGTGTGTGTGTGTGTGTGTGTGTGTGTGTGTGTGTGTGTGTGTGTGTGTGTGTGTGTGTGTGTGTGTGTGTGTGTGTGTGTGTGTGTGTGTGTTAATTCATTTGTTGTATCTGCAGGAAAATCGTCATTAATTGGAAGCAGTGATACATGTGTACACATTTTTGGTGATGTAAAGGCTAGCCATTAAGCGAATCCATTTTTTTAATTGGCTTTCGCAAATGAAAGAAAAAAAAATAGTAATATATGTAGTGTATATACTACGACAATACACACAGGAATACACAGTGTATATAGATGATAAAGCATACAGTAATATACATAATATATATGTGACAGTGAAAAATACAGTAATTTATATACGCAGTGTATATACGTCGATTAAATACACATGAATATACGTAATGTGTATGCAGGGGGAAAGAACACAGTAATGTACATTGTGTAAATGTGACGGAAAAACACAGAGTAGTATACATAGTGTATATACGACGGTAGATATACTATGTATACTACTCTGTGTTTCTTTCTCACCGTGAAGACACGCTGAGAAAGAAAATGTTAAATAAGAAATATATTGAGACAGGTAAACAGAAAAGCGAGGCAGATACACAGACACAGAGAGACAGACATTCAGTCAGACGGCTAGACAGGCAGACAGACAGGCAGACACATGAGAAACACAGACACATAACACAAACACAAACACACACACACACACGCACACAAACACACACATACACACACACACACACACACACACACACACACACACACACACATACACACACACACACACACACACACACACACACACACACATACATACGCACGCATATACAACAGGCCTAGTGTCTAATCGACATGTGCCTAGGACAAAATGGTAACTAACTAACTCACACACACACACACACACACACACACACACACACACACACACACACACGTGTGCATTGTTATTCCATCTGCATTTGTATACCACACCTTCAACTTCTTTTCTAAGACTGTGGTCTGGGAGGTATATTGGGGTTGGGGAAGTGGGAGACCTGGTAAGGAACTATGGGTTGTTGCTGTGGGGGTGGAGTTTGTAATGTAGTGGGTGGGGGCATTGGATGTGGCATGGATGTTTTGATTTAGAGTGTTTGGTCAACCCCAGTGCAACCAAACACTCTAAATCAAAACACCCATGCCATATCCAATGCCCCCACCCACTACATTACAAACTCCACCCCCACAGCAACAACCCATAGTTCCTTATCAGGTCTCCCACTTCCCCAACCCCAATATACCTCCCAGAACACAGTCTTAGAAAAGAAGTTGAAGGTGTGGTATACAAATGCAGATGGAATAACAAATAAGTATGAGGAGTGGCACGAAAGAATCAAAGAGACATCCCCAGACATAATAGCACTCACAGAAACAAAACTCACCAGAATAATAACAGATTCAATTTTTCCATCCGGATATCAAATCCTCAGGAAAGACAGAGGGAGGAGAGGGGGAGGAGGAGTTGCACTGCACATTAAAAACCAGTGGGGTTTTGAGAAAATGGAAGGAATGGATGGCACGGGCGAAAGGGACTACTTAGTAGGAACAATCCAGTCTGAGGGACATAAGGTGATAATTGCAGTAATGTACAACCCACCACAGGACTGCAGGAGGCCATGAGAAGAATACGATGAGAGCAACAGAGCAATGATCGACACACTAGCCGAGGTGGCCAGGAGAGCACACATGGGGGGAGAAAAGTTACTAGTTATGGGTGATTTCAATCACAAGGAGATTGACTGGGAAAACCTGGAGCCCCATGGGGGTCCCGAAACATGGAGAGCCAAGATGATGGATGTGGTACTGGAAAACCTCATGCATCAACATGTTAGAGACACTACCAGAGAGAGAGGAGAGGATGAACCAGCAAGGCTGGACCTTGTATTCACCATGAGTAGTTCTGACATCGAGGGTATCATGTATGAAAGGCCCCTGGGAGCTAGTGATCATGTGGTTCTGTGCTTCGACTACATAGTTGAGCTCCAAGTGGAGAGAGTAGCAGGAATAGGCTGGGAAAAACCAAACTACAAAAGGGGGAACTACTCAGGCATGAGGAACTTCCTTCAAGACATTCAGTGGGAGAGGGAACTGACAGGAAAACCAGTACAAGAAATGATGGACTATGTAGCAACAAAATGCAAGGAGGCAGAGGAGAGGTTTGTTCCCAAGGGAAACAGAAATAATGGGAAGAACAGAACGAGTCCTTGGTTCACCCATAGGTGTAGGGAGGCAAAAACTAGGTGTACTAGAGAATGGAAAAGGTACAGAAGACAGAGAACTCAGGAAAAT
>NC_091294.1:32340854-32345854 GCF_038502225.1 Cherax quadricarinatus | reverse complement strand
ATCACTTGCAACAGAGTATGCAGCACCAACATGGAACCCACATCTGTTTAAGTCTATAGAAGACCTCTTGAATATACAAAGATTCGTTCTCATTCCAATTTAAGAACTGAGACGGACACACCATGAGGAAAGTCCAATGAAAATGAACACATCGTCCTTAAAACGCTTAGAGCCAGGGACAAGATGATTATGATGTTCAAGATCTTCAGAAGATATGACAGAATGGATAATGAAACAAAAAACATGAGAGTGGCAGCTCTACAGGGCATAGATGTAAGCGAAAACCACAGATGAGCCACGAGGATGTAAGAAAATACTTCAATTGTCCAGTCGTGAAGTAGTGGAATGAGGTGACAGAAGAAGAAGTAGTGGGTTCACCCAGGTGACTGAGTGTTACAAGTGGGTTACCTCAAGGATTAGCCTTCTATCTCATTCTCTTTGTAATCTGTTAAGTCACGTGGAAACAGCTCTCCCGTAACGGTCTTAAAAACTCGTTGACAGCGCAAAATTATGGAAAAATCTCGGCATTTGAGTCTCAGTATGATAGTTGGATGAAGGAACTAGACTCACTGACGCATTACAAATATATAAACGAGTTAAATAATTCACTTTGATTATAATACAACTAAACATGAGTTAGCAAAATATTCGGATTTTCATAGCCAGATATTTTGAATATAACGGAACATATTATAATTATAACATACCATAAATAATACTGACTATCTGTAGGTATTAGGTAGACCACATCTTGAGTATGTTGAGTATGTTGAGTATGTTGAGTATGTTGAGTATGTTGAGTATGTTGAGTATGTTGAGTATGGTTGTCTCTTCAAGCTAGGAAGTGAACCCTGATCTCGAAAAGGCCTCTTAATCTATGAAATTACATCTACCCATCTCTTTCTTGGATTAAACTTGATTATCTAGCATCCCCCCAGGCGCTGTGTGACACATACAGGTTTAGCGCATCCCTATGAATATTACATTTATTTATTTTGCAGTATAATTCTTTCAGTTCAATACAATTTATTTCTGAAGACAAATTGGAGAGAGAGAGAGAGCACAGAACACAAAACTGTTACTGTCTTTTAAAAGCAAATCCGATGAAGAAAATAAACAAGGGTTGTATCCTGTAAGAAAACTCAAACTGTAATGCTTCTCTGGTAATCATCTTGTAAGAGTGGCGTAAATTACGTCCACACAACACACACTTTCAAGAAAAACAATCCTTCATCATCTTTCCCATTCCGTACTTTATATAGATTTTTTTTTTTTGCTAAAAAAAGTGATTTCGTTTACCATACAATTATTTTTTGATAGGCATTTTTTGTAGCCTTGTGTTATTTTCTCGTGGAATTTTGGGTAACTTCAGTCATATCATTTTCAGATTTGCTGACATGATTTACACGTCTAAAAGTGAAAATATCTACAGTCTTAATGGAGACCACACTGTCTCTTCTGTCACATATTGGAACATTTTCGGATGTGTGGGCATTTTCATCTTATTCTAAATTTCCAGATCCCCCTGTCGTAGCACCTACATATTTCACTGCTCTTTTTTCTATGGCTGCTGCAGCCATTTTGTCCTGTTTTATGTACGACATTGTCGTCTCTTCGTCTCGTGTTAGAGAATCACTACTTTCCATCAAGACTGAAGTCTATCATTGTTGTTCCTCAAACATGTTTTTAACTATCTCTGTAACCTGTGTCTACTTTAGTTTGCCATCTTTCATATATTTCTGGTAAGCTCTCTAAGAGAGACTTATTGGTATCCCGTTTAGTGCTACTCAGTACTTATCTTGTACCTACCAGAAGTTCTTCATCTCTCCTACTAATCCAGTAACATATTATCCTGCTCAATTTCATTGCCAGCAGCGGTATTAATTTATGCACAGAAAACGTGATACCTGTAAAGTGTTTAGACTATGATTATAGTGATGCCCTGCAAGTAATATGTTATTCCCATTCTCAAAATCTCATTTAAGATGGTCTTACTATATAAATAAATAAATGAATAAATAAATAAATAAATAAATAAATAAATAAATTCATTGTGTTTGTTTATTAATAAATTATTGTAAACTTATCTAAAATATATTTAGTTGGATTAGGCTAAGTTAAATTGCGCTTGATATAATAAGGTTAGGTAAGTTTTCTAAGGCTCTCTTGGTACAAAAATATTAATTTTTACATTAACATGAGCGAAAAAAATGTATCTATATTTAAACATATAGGAGAAATTTTTAGAAAAGACCTAGCTTTAAATGAGTTTTTGCTAACTGACCAGTTTTACCTATTCGGTAAGACAGTGGGTAGAACATATATATATATATATATATATATATATATATATATATATATATATATATTATATAATATATATATATATATATATAGATGGATAAAAAGGCTTCAAGGAAGAATATTTGGATTTCTTCCTGAAGCCATTTGAATATTCCACTTCCCCTACCACCCCATCTTTTAAATTATTTTTTTTACCAATAGGAATATTTTATTACATATATATATATATATATATATATATATATATATATATATATATATATATATATATATATATATATATATATATATATATATATATATATATATACAGAAAGATCACAGTCAGCAGGATTGAAACCACGTCAGGGGAATCTCGCAAAAGTTAACAAAGTGACGCTCTCGACCACTGCCACAATTGCCTCAAAACCTGGGCAGCGTTGTTTACAAGCCATGTTTCTTCCCAGCCAAGGAACACCAGTCAGCCTCAAGCATGGTTTCAAGGTATTTCAATCTCCTCCTATATGTTCTGACCTCACAAGTAATTTTTATATGAATGTACCACGCGGAAGCAAGGAGGGGGGGGATATATGCAGAGAAATATTGCAGTCAGCATGACTCGAAACCACGAATATATACTATATATATATACTATATATATATATATATATATATATATATATATATATATATATATATATATATATATATATATATATATATATATATATATATATATATATATATATATATATATGCAATAAGATCACAGTAAACAGGTGATTTCAAAATATGCAAAACAACCACTCTGAAAGAATAGAGAAATTCCAAGCGCTTTCGTGACTACTCACATTATCAAGGAACTATGAAAGTGAAGCATCCAAGGAAGCTATATAAGGGGTCGGCCAGCACCTCACTATCAGATCCCACAACGGTTAAACACGACGCGCGGCGAGCCAACTTGGATAGGTCCTTTGCAAATAGCTTGGGGGTGAGTTTTGCAAAGGACCTATCCAAGTTGGCTCGCCGCGCGTCAGGTGTTTAACCGTTGTGGGATCTGATAGTGAGGTGCTGGCCGACCCCTTATATAGCTTCCTTGGATGCTTCACTTTCATAGTTCCTTGATAATGTGAGTAGTCACGAAAGCGCTTGGAATTTCTCTATTCTTTCAGAGTGGTTGTTTTGCATATATATATATATATATATATATATATATATATATATATATATATATATATATATATATATATATATATATATATATATATATATATACATATATATATATATATATATATATATATATATATATATATATATATATATATATATATATATATATATGATAGTTAAAAATAGCAGAGGAGAGTTACTAACTGGAGAGTCAGAGGTATCGGGAAGATAGAGGGAATATGTTGCTATAGATAGGGAAGCTGTGATTTCGTGTATAGGACAAGGAGGAATAACATCTTGTAGGAATGAGGAAGAGCCAGTTGTGAGTGTGGGGGAAGTGCGTGGGGCAGTGGGTAGAATGAAAGGGGGTAAAGGAGCTAGGATTGATGAGATAAAGATAGAAATGTTAAAAGCAGGTGGGGATATAGTTTTGGAGTGGTTAGTGTTTTTATGAAATAAATGTATGGAAGAGGGTAAGGTACCTAGGGATTGGCAGAGAGCATGCATAGTTCCTTTGTATAAAGGCAAAAGGGACAAAAGAGAGTGCAAAAGTTATAGGGGAATAAGTCTCTTGAGTATACCTGGTAAAGTGTAAGGTAGAGTTATTATTGAAAGAATTAAGAGTAAGACAGAGAGTAGGATAGCAGATGAACAAGGAGGCTTTAGGAAGGGTAGTGGGTGTGTAGACCAAGTGTTTACAGTGAAACTTATAGGTGAACTGTATTTAGATAAGAGTAAAGAGGTTTTTGTGGCATTTATGGATTTTAGAAAAGGCGTATGACAGGGTGGATAGGGAGGCAATGTGGCAGATGTAAATTTATGGAATGGGAGGTAGGTCACTGAAAGCAGTGAAGAGTTTTTACGTGGACAGTGAGGCTCAAGTCAGAGTATGTAGGAGAGATGGAGATTATTTCCACAGTAAGAGTAGTCCTTAGATAAGGATGTGTGATGTCACTGTGGTTGTTCAATATAGCTATAGATGGGGTTGTAAGAGAAGTGAATGCTCGGGTGTTGACATGAGGTTTGGGGTTAAAAGATAAAGAATCTAACACAAAGTGGGAGTTGTCACAGCTGCTCTTTGTTGATGACACTGTGCTGTTGGGAGATTCTGAAGAGAAGTTGCAGAGGTTGGTGGATGAGTTTGGTAGGGTATGTAAAAAACGAAAATTAAAAGTGAATATACGAAAGAGTTAGGTGATGAGGATAACAAAAAATTAGGTGACGAAAGATTGGATACCAGATTGGAGGGAGAGAGTATGGAGGAGATGAATGTATTCAGATATTTAGGAGTGGACGTGTCAGCAGATGGGTCTATCAAAGATGATGTGAATCATAGAAATGATGAGGGAAAATAGGTGAATGGTGCACGTAGGGGTCTGTGGTGAGTAAGAACTTTGTCCAAGGAAGCAAAGAAGGGAGTGTATGAGAGTGTATGCAGAGAGGATGGAACAAAATAGAATGACTTGGAGAGTGTATAAATCTGTAGTGGAGGGAAGGCAGAGTAGGGGTTGGCCTAGGAAAGGTTGGAGGGAGGAGGTAAAAGA
>NC_091294.1:32335479-32340754 GCF_038502225.1 Cherax quadricarinatus | reverse complement strand
GGATAGCATTAGTAGCACTGCAAGACTGGCAGATACAATCACCGTCTTCAGAATTTGAAAGAGAATCATTCAGAATGTTAAATACAACTTCAGAAACAGTCAAGTCTGACCCGAAACTGCTGTATAGTCACATTAATGGATGAAGACAACAGTCAAAGACCAGGTGATCAGGCTGAGGAAAGAAGGTGGAGAACTCATAAGAAACGATCAAGAGGTATGTGAGGAGCTCAACACAAGATTTAAGGAAGTATTTACAGAAGAGATAGGAAGGGCTTTGAGAAGACAGCACAGAGGGGAACACCAACAGGAAATATACCAACAAGTGTTGGATGACATACACACAATTGAGGAAGAGGTGCAGAAGCTCCTAAGTGACCTTGATACCTCAAAGGTGATGGGACCGCACATCTCCCCGTGGGTCCTTAGAGACGGAGCAGACACGCTGTGCGTGCCACTAACCACAGTCTTCAATACATCCCTCGAAACTGGGCAACTACCTGAGGTATGGAAGACGACAAATGTAGATCCCATTTTTAAGAAAGGAGACAGAAACGAGACACTAAACTACAGACCAGTGTCACTGACGTGTATAGTATGCAAAGTCATGGAGAAGATTATCAGGAGGAGAGTGGTCGAACACCTGGAAAGGAACAAGATTATAAATGATAAATTAGACACATGTGCAACTCTTGGGTATCTTTATTGAGGAAACGTTTCGCCACACAGTGGCTTCATCAGTCCATACAAAGGAGAATCTTGAAGAATAGGAGGAGAATGAGGTAATCAGTCCCTCAACCTTGAGTCGATGTGGTCAGTCCATCAATCTTGAATAGAATACGGCATACGTGCTGAGAAGGAGCTTATAAACCGTTGGCAGGAGAGGTGCAGCAGTCAGAGGTAGTGTAACATTTGTTCAATGTTGAAGTAGGTCGTGCCCAAGAATTAGGCAAGCGAAGAGTTGCACATGTGTCTAATTTATCAACATGTCGGTTCTCTGAACCATTCATCTACAAACCTGTCAGACACTGCATCTTCTTGGGATCTTAATACTTGGGAATTCTTCGCTTGCCTAATTCTTGGGCACGACCTACTTCAACATTGAACAAATGTTACACTACCTCTGACTGCTGCACCTCTCCTACCAACGGTTTATAAGCTCCTTCTCAGCACGTATGCCGTATTCTATTCAAGATTGATGGACTGACCACATCGACTCAAGGTTGAGGGACTGATTACCTCATTCTCCTCCTATTCTTCAAGATTCTCCTTTGTATGGACTGATGAAGCCACTGTGTGGCGAAACGTTTCCTCAATAAAGATACCCAAGAGTTGCACATGTGTCTAATTTATCAACATGTCGGTTCTCTGAACCATTCATCTACAAGATTATAAATGAAAACCAGCATGGGTTCATGGAAGGCAAATCCTGTATCACAAACCTTCTGGAGTTTTATGACAAGGTAACAGAAGTAAGACACGAGAGAGAGGGGTGGGTAGATTGCGTTTTCCTAGACTGCAGGAAGGCCTTTGACACAGTTCCCCACAAGAGATTAGTGCAGAAGCTGGAGGATCAGGCGCATGTAAAAGGGAGGGCACTGCAATGGATCAGGGAATAGCTGACAGGGAGGCAGCAACGAGTCATGGTACGTGAAGAGGTATCACAGTGGGCACCTGTTACGAGCGGGGTCCCACAGGGGTCAGTTCTAGGACCAGTGCTATTTTTGATATATGTGAACGACATGATGGAAGGAACAGACTCTGAAGTGTCCCTGTTCGCAGATGACGTGAAGTTGATGAGAAGAATTAAATCGGACGAGGATGAGGCAGGACTGCAAAGAGACCTGGACAGGCTGGACATGTGGTCCAGTAACTGGCTTCTCGAATTCAATCCAGCCAAATGCAAAGTCATGAAGATTGGGGAAGGGCAAAGAAGACCGCAGACAGAGTATAGGCTAGGTGGACAAAGACTACAGACCTCACTCAGGGAGAAAGACCTTGGGGTGACCATAACACCGAGCACATCACCGGAGGCACACATCAACCAAATAACTGCTGCAGCATACGGGCGCCTGGCAAGCCTGAGAATAGCGTTCCGATACCTTAATAAGGAATCGTTCAAGACACTGTACACTGTGTATGTTAGGCCCATACTGGAGTATGCAGCACCAGTCTGGAACCCACACCTGGTCAAGCACGTCAAGAAGTTAGAGAAAGTACAAAGGTTTGCAACAAGGCTAGTCCCAGAGCTTAAGGGAATGTCGTACGAGGAAAGGTTAAGGGAAATCGGACTGACGACACTGGAGGACAGAAGGGTCAGGGGAGACATGATAACGACATACAAGATACTGCGGGGAATAGACAAGGGGGACAGAGATAGGATGTTCCAGAGAGGGGACAAAGGGACAAGGGGTCACAACCGGAAGCTGAAGACTCAGCCGAGTCACAGGGACGTTAGGAAGTATTTCTTCAGTCATAGAGTTGTCAGCAAGTGGAATAGCCTAGCAAGTGAAGTAGTGGAGGCAGGAACCATACATAGTTTTAAGAAGAGGTATGACAAAGCTCAGGAAGCAGAGAGAGAGAGGACCCAGTAGCGATCAGTGAAGAGGCGGGGCCAGGAGCTGAGTCTCGACCCCTGCAACCACAATTAGGTGAGTACAATTAGGTGAGTACACACACACACACACACACACACACACACACATACACATACACATACACACACATACACACACACACACCTAGCCAAGCATGTAAAGAAACTAGAGAAAGCGCAAAGGTTTGCAACAAGACTAGTCGCAGAGTTAAGAGGTATGTCCTATGAGGAGAGGTTAAGGGAAATCAGCCTGACGACACTGGAGGACAGGAGAGATAGGGGGAACATGATAACGACTTACAAAATACTGAGAGGAATTGACAAGGTGGACAAAGACAAGATGTTCCAGAGAGTGGACGCAGCAACACAGGGACACAGTTGGAAGCTGAAGACACAGATGAATGAAAGGGATGTTAGGAAGTATTTCTTCAGCCAGAGTAGTCAGGAAGTGAAATAGTTTGGGAAGCGATGTAGTGGAGGCACGATCCATACATAGCTTTAAGCAGAGGTATGATAAAGCTCACGGCTCAGGGAGAGTGACCTAGTAGCGATCAGTGAAGAGGCGGGGCCAGGAGCTCGGACTCGACCCCCGCAACCTCAACTAGGTGAGTACACACACCACACACACGCCACACACTCACACCACACACACTCACCACATACACACACCGCACACACACACACACACCACACACACACACACCACACACACAAACCACACACACACACACGACAAACACACACACCACACATACACCCCCCCACACACACACCACACACACACACCACACACACACACCACACACACACACACCACATACACACACCAAACACACACACCACACACACACACCCACACCACACACACACACACCACACACACACACACACACACACACACACACACACGCACATGCATACACACACACATACACACCCACACACACCCTCCACCACTTGACACAAACACTTGACACAAACATGTACCCCCCCCTCCCCTAACCACCTCTCCCCCTTCCCTAACCACCTCACCTTAGCCACCTACCCCTACCCCAAACCACCTAACCCCTCCCCAAACCGTCTAACCCCTCAGCTACCTCCCTCCCTCCAATAACCATCCTCCCCCTCCCCCATAACCATCCATCCCCTCTCTCCGTCAAACCATCTAACCCCCTCCCACAACTATCTCTACCCCTCCAATAAATATCCTCCCCCTCCCCCACAACCATCCATTCCCTCACCTCCTAACCATCTATTCCCTTCCCCCTAACCACCCGTCCCCCCTTCTGTGGAGCAACGGGGGAACCTAGAACCAGGATGAGGACAAGGGGCTCCAAGGACGAATCTGGGAGGGAGGAATAGGAGGTAGAGCTCAAAAAAAGGGAGGAAGACTGGGGAAGGAGACTAGATGAGCTGGAAAGGAAGATGGAAGAGAGGTTAGCAGCAGAATGCAGAAGGTGGAAGCAACAGGCCACAGCAGCAGAAATCAAGATAGAGAGATTAGAAGAGGGCTGAGACATCTGAAACAGCACAGAGACAAAGAAGTAGTATCGGCAATGGCTACATCAAACACAGACAACAGGTCTGAAGGAAGCATGGAAACTAAACTGTATGCAGAGGTCCTGTCAAACCCACATGGGGCCAAAACAAAGACGGTGAGCACACTAGGACAGAACGAGAGGTTGGAAGACATTGAAGGAACTAGGACATGTGCAAGGACCTTACCAGATACCTGTGGGGGCCAGGAACAGGTGAGCAGGAAGGATAAACCAAGAAGCATAGGGGCCATAACTAGGGAAGGGACTGAAGGAAGGAACACTCCACAGGAAGGAACTAAAACACATCAGAGGATGCAATGGGAGTCACAGTGGGAGGTGGAAAGGGAGAGATCCGTGTTTGTCTATGGGCTAGACGAAGCTAAAGGGGAAACTTATGATGAAAGAAAGCAGGAGGAGAAAAAAGCGATTGAAGATATCATGAAGGTGATAGGCGAGGGGGACATAACCCAGGTGGCAAATTTTCGGAGAATCGGGTGGTTCACAAAGAAAAGGAATCGGCCTCTCAAAGTAATTTTCAAGGCAGAATCAACCCGAACCATGATCCTGCAGGAGAAACACGGTTGAGAGGCAAGCAGGAGTTCCGGAGTGTGTACCTCGATCGAGACAGAACACAGGACGAAAGGAAAACAGTGAAAGAGAGAGTTCAAAAACGAAAGGAGAAATGGGAGGAAATGAAAAAGGAGAGCAGAATAACCCAGGATTAAATGGAAGGACAAGCATACCCCCCAGAAACACCTGCAGCACTCCAGCTACGACACCCCCAAGGCAACTGAACAATCCAAACCAACCATCATACACCAATCCCTCTGTTTCTACCCCCTGCACCACAGTTACAGTATTAGAACAGAAGTTGAAGGTTTGGTACACAAATGCAGATGGATTAACGAATAAACATGAGGAATGGCAAGAAAGAATCAATGAGAAGTCCCCAGACATCATAGCAGTTACAGAAGCAAAACTCACGGAGACAATAACAGATGCAATCTTCCCACCAGGATATCAGATCATGAGGAAAGATAGAAGGGGCAGGGGGAAAGGTGGGGTTGCTCTGCTCGCAAAAAACAGATGGAAATTCGAGAAAATGGAAGGAATAGATGAGACGGGAGAAAGAGACTACATAGCA
>NC_091294.1:32300479-32330479 GCF_038502225.1 Cherax quadricarinatus | reverse complement strand
CGTGTAACTATACTTTTCTAATATCTCACAACTAACACACTTCGGAGAGGAACGCAAAGCGACGTTTTGAATCTGTAGACGATATTTCGGAAGTCTTGAGTTTCCTCTCAGTAGTGTGGGATAGTTGAGAATTGTTCCAGCTATGGTATTGTGGATAAGTTGTGATTTATTCCAACCATGGTATTGTGGATTAGTTGTGATTTATTCCAACCATGGTATTGTGGATTAGTTGTGAATTGTTCCAGCCATGGTATTGTGGATAAGTTGTGATTTATTCCAACCATGGTATTGTGGATTAGTTGTGAACCGTTCCAGCCATGGTATTGTGGATTTGTTGTGAATTGTTCCAGCCATGGTATTGTGGATTAGTTGTGATTTATTCCAACCATGGTATTGTGGATTAGTTATGAACCGTTCCAGTCATGGTATTGTGGATTAGTTGTGAACCGTTCCAGCCATGGTATTGTGGATTAGTTGTGAATTGTTCCAGCCATGGTATTGTGGATAAGTTGTGATTTATTCCAACCATGGTATTGTGGATTAGTTGTGAACCGTTCCAGCCATGGTATTGTGGATTAGTTGTGCATTGTTCCAGCCATGGTATTGTGGATAAGTTGTGATTTATTCCAACCATGGTATTGTGGGTTAGTTGTAAATTGTTCCAGCCATGGTATTGTGGATTTGTTGTGAACTGTTCCAGCCATGGTATTGTGGATTTGTTGTGAACTGTTCCAGCCATGGTATTGTGGATTTGTTGTGAACTGTTCCAGCCATGGTATTGTGGATTTGTTGTGAACTGTTCCAGCCATGGTATTGTGGATTTGTTGTGAACCGTTCCAACCATGGTATTGTGGATTTGTTGTGAACTGTTCCAGCCATGGTATTGTGGATTTGTTGTGAACCGTTCCAACCATGGTATTGTGGATTAGTTATGAATTACAAAATGTAACAGAATTTTTGTTCCTGGCAAGTAACTGTTATTTTTCAACTCCTTTTATTGCAAAAAATAGAAAATGCCCATTATTCCTTTTAAACTTTGTTTTTGTGACTTACAGGATGATTTTTTTTGACAAAAAATGGCTAAATTTCAATTTTATTTGCTAGTTTTGAATGTTTAACACACATATATAAAAAAATAAATAAAGTTTACACGAATAAAATAAAATTTACACAAATTTTATTTTAAACTTTCTGAAACGTATTTAAAAGACAGAAATGAGAAGTTTTTCTAGATTTGCGAGCAGCAACAAATCACTTTCCCGTTTAAGCCCCCAAATGTAGTCTCCCATTATGTTTTCATTATAAGAACCCTGATATCTGTGTTTAAAGTCCGTTATATCTTGGTGGAAGCGTCCCACTTACTCCTCTGAGTATGCTCTCATATTCTCCTTGAAACTGTCAAGATGAGCATCAAGGCTATGGACCTTAAGGGACATCCTACAGTCCATCTGACCATAGTTTTTTACCAAGGTCTCAACAAGTTCCACATAACTGTCAGCCTTGTCGTTGCCCAGAAAGCCCTGTGCTACAGCAACAAAACTCTCCCAGGCTTCCTTTTCCTTCTCTGTGAGCTTCTTTGGAAATTCTGAGCACTCCATGATTTTCCTGACTTGTGGTGCAGTGAAGATGCCAGCCTTCATCTTTGCCTCTGATAGCTTGGGATAGATGTCTTGAAGATACTTGAAGGCTGCAGACTCTTTGTCAAGAGCTGTAACAAACTGTTTCATTAGCCCTAGCTTGATGTGTAATTGAGGGAACAGAACCTTTTGAGGATCCACCAATGGTTTATGTGTGATATTATGCCTTCCTACTGAGAACTCAGTCCTTTGAGGCCAGTGCTTCCTCTGGTAATGTGCTGCTCTGTCTACACACCCAATGACGTTGATAACAGATAAACTTACTAAAACCTCCTTGGAATCCCATCAAAAATGCCACCATTCTGAAGTCTCCAATAACCTCCCAGTAGCTGTTCTACACCCCACTCACTCAAAATTTCTCGAAAAGGTCAAATCAGCATCATATTTTATTACACAATTATTATATTATCCATTTATATGTTCTACATGTAGGAAATTATGTATAAAAATTTCCACAGCATCTCTTGTCCTGAATGTTCTCATTATCCATCCTATCAGTTTTCTCTCAGATGTGACAGCGGCACTGTTGTGATCCTTGAAGGTGAGATCATCAGACATTACCACTCCCAGGTCCTTCACATTACTTTTCCGCTCTATTGTGTGATTAGAGTTTGCAGTATACTCAGTTCTAGCTATTATTTCCTCCAGTTTTCCATAACGGAGTAGTTGGAATTTGTCTTCATTGAACATCATATTGTTCGCCGTTGCCCATTGGAAAACTTGATTTATATCTTCTTGGAGATCTGCCGTGTACTCGATGGATGACACTCTTATGCAGATCCTAGTATCGTCAGCTAATGATGATATGGTGCTATGGTTTACATCTCTGTCTTTTTCAGACGCGACCTCTCCTAGACGAAACCCTTTCGACACGAACTCTTCTAGAGACAACCGACAGCTTCTAGAGGCAACACTACAGTTTCCTTCTATTATGGAGGGTGAGAGAGCGGCGGAAGTCGAAGCAGAGTGAGGCGGGCGTAAAGAGTCTCTTGAAGCGATACTTTCTATCAGCATCGTCCACTCAACTATGAATCAACTACAGTATGTGGACGATGTCCTCGTCATCGTCCACTCAACTATCATTTAACTATTTTATGTGGATGATGTTCTCGTCACTAAGATGCTTAAAAAAAAGCAATCCAAATATGGTAGAACCATCCAACAATTGACGATCAGACAACAAAAAGAGAGAGAGAGAGAGTCCACTCTGTTTCCTGGACGTCCAGATCATCAAACAAGAAAATACCAACTTAAATTCAAAGCTTAACAAAAGCCAGCCACTAAAAATTGTTCTATACATTTTATATTTCCCGTCACGAGAAGAAAAGGAAGCACGGAGTTCTGGTCGAGTTCTTCCTGAGAGCGCACAAAATTTTCAGGACTTACTAGTCAGGGAACCACATCCACATTACATTTCCCTTGACATTTTTTTCTACAATTTCATATAACACTACTCATACCTACTGGAAGCATATCTGACATAGTCATACTATAAAAAAAAAGTCGTACCAATGTTGAAGCTCTGCCATAAACAATCATTCGAGACATATCCAGAAAAGGAATCATCAAAACAAAATAATATCACTGCCGGAATCTAAGCCATGTGTAGGTTGCGGCAAAGAGCAGCATCATGCGACTTCAAGAGCAAGATACATGACCAACATGTTTCCAAGGCCCACAACATGACAAGACCAACATGTTTCCAAGGCCCACAACATGACAAGACCAACATGTTTCCAAGGCCAACAACATGACAAGACCAACATGTTTCCAGGGCCCACAACATGACAAGACCAACATGTTTCTAGGGCCCACAACATGACAAGACCAACATGTTTCCAAGGCCAACAACCTGACAAGACCAACATGTTTCCAGGGCCCACAACATGACAAGACCAACATGTTTCCAAGGCCAACAGCCTGACAAGACCAACATGTTTCCAGGGCCCACAGCCTGACAAGACCAACATGTTTCCAGGGCCCACAACATGACAAGACCAACATGTTTCTAGGGCCCACAACATGACAAGACCAACATGTTTCCAAGGCCAACAACCTGACAAGACCAACATGTTTCCAGGGCCCACAACATGACAAGACCAACAAGTTTCCAAGGCCAACAGCCTAACAAGACCAACATGTTTCCAGGGCCCACAGCCTGACAAGACCAACATGTTTCCAGGGCCCACAGCCTGACAAGACCAACACGTTTCCAGGGCCAACAGCCTGACAAGACCAACACGTTTCCAGGGCCCACAGCCTGACAAGACCAACATGTTTCCAGGGCCCACAGCCTGACAAGACCAACATGTTCCCAGGGCCCACAGCCTGACAAGACCAACATGTTTCCAGGGCCCACAGCATGACAAGACCAACATGTTTCCAGGGCCCACAGCATGACAAGACCAACATGTTTCCAGGGCCCACAGCCTGACAAGACCAACATGTTTCCAGGGCCCACAACAATAGCAATGCGTGTGTCAGCTACTGAAAAAAAAAACATTTACACCTCATGGCATGGAACGACACTAAACTCCTTATAAAAAAATAAAAAGAGGAAATGCCTAAGAGTGATTATTTTTACATGGAACACTGCAAAAACTATGAAAAAGTTTTCTACAGCAAAATCTCCAGCACAAATTGTACATTAACAACTACTGGGTTGTAACCAGGCAACATCCCAACACTCTCCCAGCAGCTCCAGCCTAATTAACAACCCACATTTCACGCCCCACTGATTTCTCACACTTCACTGAATTCTTGATCAGATGATACCTCAGTCCTCGACCAGCAAGTTGAGCGTCGCCCCGTCATAGATCTCACCCGCGCCAACTTCCACTTGTCCTTCCAGGACTATACGTACCTGTTGAATATTATTTTCTGTGTTATTTGAAAAAAAGCGTTAGCTAGAGCGTTTGTTGTCTGAATACAGTCTTGCCCTGCATATTTTTCCACATGTTCGTCCACAAACCTGTCAACACTACGGCCAACAAACCCACCGAGGATGTTGACAATGGTATAAAAATACCGTTTCGTCTACACAGAAGACATCTTCAGTCAAATACAAAAGCAGCAGGTGTAGTAATGAAATGAATATAATGTAATCAGTCAACCTTGGAAGTTGACGGACTGATTACATCATCTTCACATCAACTGCTGCACATGTGTCTTAATCATCCACCGAGGATATCGGAGGTGAGTGAGAGACAATGCTACATTGTTCTTGCAAAATATCACATCTTGAAAGCATTTGATACATATTGAAACGATCTTTTTAGCCAGCTTCATCGCTTTGCTACCAACAGTAACAACAATGTAAAGCCGGGCATCTCCTCAGAGACACCTGCGACGACTCTCACACGGTACTGGAGGCTAGATGAGAACGTTGTCTTCGTCGATGAGGGATCTGCATCTCTGCAGGAAAATGGATTGTCGTTTGGTCTTTCTTTTTGTGATTAATGGTGGCCACTGTCCGTTCCTGCCGTCCGTGTTGTGAAACTGTGATGTGTGTACTCGCCTAATTATGGTTGCAGGGTTCGAGACTCAGCTCCTGGCCCCGCCTTTTCATTGGCCGCTACTGGGTCCTCCCTCTCCTTGCTCCATGAGTTTTATCGTCTTAAAACTATGAATGGTTCCTGCCTCCACTACATCACTTGCCAGACTATTCCACTTCCTAACAACTGTGTGGCTGAAGAAATACTTCCTAACATCACTTTGGCTCATCTGAGTGTGTGTGTGTGTGTGTGTGTGTGTGTGTGTGTGTGTGTGTGTGTGTGTGTGTGTGTGTGTGTGTGTGTGTGTGTGTGTGTGTGCGTGCGTGTGTGCGCGCGCGCGCGCTCACCTAACTATGGTTACAGGGGTCGAGACTCGGCTCCTGGCCCCGCCGCTTCACTGAGTGCTACTAAGTCCTCTCTCTCCCTGCTCCAAGAGCTTCATCATACCTCATCTTAAAGCTATGCATGGTTCCTGCCTCCACTACCTCACTTGCTAGGCAATTCCACTTCCTAACTACTCTATGACTGCGCTGTATAGTCCTTGTGGCTTAGCGCTTCTTTTTTTTTTTTTTGATTATAATAATAATAATTATAATAATAATACTCTATGACTGAAGAAATACTTCCTAACAACTCTTTGACTCATCTGGGTCTTCAACTTCCAATTGTGACCCCTTATTTCTGTGTCCCATCTCTGGAACATCCTGTCTCTGTCCACCTTGTCTATTCCACGCAGTATTCTGCATGTTATCATGTCTTCCCTAACCATCCTGTCCTCCAGTGTCGTCAGGCCGATTTTCCTTAACCTTGCTTCGTAGGACATACCCCTGAGCTCTGGAACTAACCTTATCGCAAATCTTTGCACTTTCTCTAATTTCTTGACGCGTTTGATCAAGTGTGCGTTTCAAATAGGTGCTGCATACTCCAGTATGGGCCTGACGCACAGTGTCTTGAACGATTCCTTACTAAGGTATCGGAACGCTATTCTCAGGTTTGCCAGGCGTCCATATGCTGCAGCAGTTATCTGGTTGATGATTGCTTCCGGAGACGTGCTCGGTGTACTCACCTAGTTGAGGTTGCAGGGGTCGAGTCTAAGCTCCTGGCCCCGCCTCTTCACTGGTCGCTACTAGGTCACTCTCCCTGAACCGTGAGCTTCATCATACCTCTGCTTAAAGCTATGTATGGATCTTGCCTCCACTACATCGTGTGATGTAGTTCAGCTGGGCTTGTGAGGTCTCTTGGGAGACCTAATTTAACCAATTATATGGTCACACCTGCCTTGGCAAATGTCGGGTAGCCACGCCCACGTCTGAGATCTTTTGTTCTTGACGGCGTCAAATCCAGGCGTCAGGTCGTACACGTGGTTGTGGAGGGTGCTTGGACCACGATATAAGCCCAAGGAACAGCTGAGCAGAGGAGATTCGTGCGGAGCACTGGCCTGGGTGCAGAACTCCGAGCAGAGACTTCGAGAGGAGCTGCTGCTGGGGTGCAGGGCTCGGGAGAAGGCTGCTGAAGTCTCTGGAGGAGACTGTTGGAGACATTGGGCAGAGTACTGGCTTCGGGCAGTACTCGTGCTGTGTTGGTCTTGGGACCTGTGGCTTAGTTTCTGTGGTGAACTGTTCTCTGAGCCATATTGTAAGTTATATTCATTTTCGTCAAGTTGATTGTGTTCCCTGTCTCACTGCTTATACATACCATCCCATTTATCTAAACCACAATAATGTTCTCCTGTTCCCAAATATATTATTGTACAAGGACTAATAATAAACTGTGTTTGAGTAAAATAGTAATATTCATGTCCCCGTTATTTATTCTTATTTCCATTTATTTATGTTTAGTTAAAGTAGTGAGAGGGTGAGTAGTGTAGTGTGGCGGGTAGAGTAATGAGAGGTGAAGGTGTAGTCACCAGTGACCTCACATTACCTACCTCCGCACTCATCCCTCCTACTGCCTCGCCTGTCCCCTACCTACTATTCCCCTAACCATTACCCCCATATTCCCCTAATCATTACCCCCCTACATGACAATCGCTTCCCAAACTATTCCACTTCCCGACTACTCTGTGGCTGAATAAGTACTTTCTAACATCCCTGTGATTCATCTGCGTCTTCAACTTCCAACTGTGTCCCCTTGTTGCTGTGTCCCATCTCTGGAACATCCTGTCTTTGTTCACCTTGTCAATTCCTCTCAGTATTTTGTATGTCGTTATCATGTCCCCCTATCTCTCCTGTCCTCCAGTGTCGTCAGGTTGATTTCCCTTAACCTCTCCTCGTAGGACATTCCTCTTAGCTCTGGGACTAGTCTTGTTGCAAACCTTTGCACTTTCTCTAGTTTCTTCACGTGCTTGGCTAGGTGTGGGTTCCAAACTGGTGCCGCATACTCCAATATGGGCCTAACGTACACGGTGTACAGGGTCCTGAATGATTCCTTATTAAGATGTCGGAATGCTGTTCTGAGGTTTGCTAGGCGCCCATATGCTGCAGCAGTTATTTGGTTGATGTGCGCTTCAGGAGATGTGCCTGGTGTTGTACTCACCCCAAGATCTTTTTCCTTGAGTGATGTTTGTAGTCTCTGGCCCCCTAGACTGTACTCCGTCTGCGGTCTCTGTGTGTGTGTGTACGCGCGCGCCCTGGTGAAAATGTTGATCTCTCGAGTCCAAGACCCACTTTCATAATTTCACGACCCGTATCCATAATGACGACCGACTAAACCTTTCCAATAATAATAATAATAATAATAATAATAATAATAATAATTAATAATAATTTCTTCAAGTACATGATAAAACTTATACAGACATCGCTGACATCAGTGACACCCTATATACACTAGGAAGTCCCTGGTCAATTTGAGTCACGTTCTCTCTCTCTCTCTCTCTCAAAAAACCCTCTTTGCGTACCATGGCTTACATTAATGTGACTTTTACATTAATATTAATACGAGTTAAAATAAGAGTAACAATATGCTAACGCCCTAAATCAAGCTTGGGTATTTTAGAAGCAATTTTATTTATAGCTTACGAGTGGCCAAGTGAAATTCTCCCTCGCCTGTATAATATATTATTTTTGTGTTCGTATAATGTGCAAATTTTATGGAAATTGTTGAAGTTAGTGTTATGTGCGACTTCAGGGGGGGTTAAAATTGTTGAAGATAGTGTTATGTGCGACTTGACGGGGGGGGTTAAAATTGTTGAAGTTAGTGTTATGTGCGACTTGAGGGGGGGGGTTAAAATTGTTGAAGTTAGTGTTATGTGCGACTTGAGGGGGGGTTAAAATTGTTGAAGTTAGTGTTATGTGCGACTTGAGGGGGGGGGTTAAAATTGTTGAAGTTAGTGTTATGTGCGACTTGAGGGGGGGGTTAAAATTGTTGAAGTTAGTGTTATGTGCGACTTGAGGGGGGGGGTTAAAATTGTTGAAGTTAGTGTTATGTGCGACTTGAGGGGGGTTAAAATTGTTGAAGTTAGTGTTATGTGCGACTTGAGGGTTTAAAATTGTTGAAGTTAGTGTTATGTGCGACTTGAGGGGGGGTTGAATTTAGTTAAAATTGTTGAAGTTAGTGTTATGTGCGACTTGAGGGGGGGTTGAAGTTAGTGTTATGTGCGACTTGAGGGGGGTTAAAATTGTTAAAGTTAGTGTTATGTTAGTGTGTTATGTGCGACTTGAGGGGGGGGTTAAAATTGTTGAAGTTAGTGTTATGTGCGACTTGAGGGGGGGTTAAAATTGTTAGTGTTATGTGCGACTTGAGGGGGGGGGTAAAATTGTTGAAGTTAGTGTTATTTGCGACTTGAGGGGGGGTTAAAATTGTTGAAGTTAGTGTTATGTGCGACTTGAGGGGGGGGTTAAAATTGTTGAAGTTAGTGTTATGTGCGACTTGAGGGGGGGTTAAAATAGTTGAAATTAGTGTTATGTGCGACTTGAGGTGGGGGGTAAAATTGTTGAAGTTAGTGTTATGTGCGACTTGAGGGGGGGGGGTTAAAATTGTTGAAGTTAGTGTTATGTGCGACTTGAGGGGGGGTTAAAATTGTTGAAGTTAGTGTTATGTGCGACTTGAGGGGGGGTTAAAATTGTTGAAGTTAGTGTTATGTGCGACTTGAGGGGGGGTTAAAATTGTTGAAGTTAGTGTTATGTGCGACTTGAGAGGGGGTTAAAATTGTTGAAGTTAGTGTTATGTGCGACTTGAGGGGGAGTTAAAATTGTTGAAGTTAGTGTTATGTGCGACTTGAGGGGGGGTTAAAATTGTTGAAGTTAGTGTTATGTGCGACTTGAGGGGGAGTTAAAATTGTTGAAGTTAGTGTTATGTGCGACTTGAGGGGGGGTTAAAATTGTTGAAGTTAGTGTTATGTGCGACTTGAGGGGGGGGTTAAAATTGTTGAAGTTAGTGTTATTTGCGACTTGAGGGGGGGGGATAAAATTGTTGAAGTTAGTGTTATGTGCGACTGGACGGGGGGTTAAAATTGTTGAAGTTAGTGTTATGTGCGACTTGAGGGGGGGTTAAAATTGTTGAAGTTAGTGTTATGTGCGACTTGAGGGGGGGTTAAAATTGTTGAAGTTAGTGTTATGTGCGACTTGAGGGGAGGTTAAAATTGTTAGTGTTATGTGCGACTTGAGGGGGGGGTAAAATTGTTGAAGTTAGTGTTATGTGCGACTTGAGGGGAGGTTAAAATTGTTGAAGTTAGTGTTATGTGCGACTTGAGGGGGGGTTAAAATTGTTGAAGTTAGTGTTATGTGCGACTTGAGGGGGGGTTAAAATTGTTGAAGTTAGTGTTATGTGCGACTTGAGGGGGGGGGTTAAAATTGTTGAAGTTAGTGTTATGTGCGACTTGAGGGGGGGTTAAAATTGTTGAAGTTAGTGTTATGTGCGACTTGAGGGGGGGGGGTTAAATTTGTTGAAGTTAGTGTTATGTGCGACTTGAGGGGGGGTTAAAATTGTTGAAGTTAGTGTTATGTGCGACTTGAGGGGGGGTTAAAATTGTTGAAGTTAGTGTTATGTGCGACTTGAGGGGGGGGGTTAAAATTGTTGAAGTTAGTGTTATGTGCGACTTGAGGGGGGGTTAAAATTGTTGAAGTTAGTGTTATGCACGACTTGACGGGGGGGGGTTAAAATTGTTGAAGTTAGTGTTATGTGCGACTTGAGGAGTAGTTAAAATTGTTGAAGTTAGTGTTATGTGCGACTTGAGGGGGGGGTTAAATTTGTTGAAGTTAGTGTTATGTGCGACTTGAGGGGGGGTTAAAATTGTTGAAGTTAGTGTTATGTGCGACTTGAGGGGGGGTTAAAATTGTTGAAGTTAGTGTTATGTGCGACTTGAGGGGGGGGTTAAAATTGTTGAAGTTAGTGTTATGTGCGACTTGACGGGGGGGGGTTAAAATTGTTGAAGTTAGTGTTATGTGCGACTTGAGGGGGAGTTAAAATTGTTGAAGTTAGTGTTATGTGCGACTTGAGGGGGGGTTAAAATTGTTGAAGTTAGTGTTATGTGCGACTTGAGGGGGGGTTAAAATTGAAAAGTTAGTGTTATGTGCGACTTGAGGGGGTTTAAAATTGCTGAAGTTAGTGTTATGTGCGACTTGAGGGGGGGGTTAAAATTGTTGAAGTTAGTGTTATTTGCGACTTGAGGGGGGGTTAAAATTGTTGAAGTTAGTGTTATGTGCGACTTGAGGGGCGGTTAAAATTGTTGAAGTTAGTGTTATGTGCGACTTGAGGGGGGGTTAAAATTGTTGAAGTTAGTGTTATGTGCGACTTGAGGGGGGGTTAAATTTGTTGAAGTTAGTGTTATGTGCGACTTGAGGGGGGGTTAAAATTGTTGAAGTTAGTGTTATGTGCGACTTGAGGTGGGGTTAAAATTGTTGAAGTTAGTGTTATGTGCGACTTGAGGGGGGGTTAAAATTGTTGAAGTTAGTGTTATGTGCGACTTGAGGGGGGGTTAAAATTGTTGAAGTTAGTGTTATGTGCGACTTGAGGGGGAGTTAAAATTGTTGAAGTTAGTGTTATGTGCGACTTGAGGGGGGGGTTAAATTTGTTGAAGTTAGTGTTATGTGCGACTTGAGGGGGAGTTAAAATTGTTGAAGTTAGTGTTATGTGCGACCTGAGGGGGGGTTGAAATTGTTGAAGTTAGTGTTATGTGCGACTTGAGGGGGGGTTAAAATTGTTGAAGTTAGTGTTATGTGCGACTTGAGGGGGGGTTAAAATTGTTGAAGTTAGTGTTATGTGCGACTTGAGGGGGGGGTTAAAATTGTTGAAGTTAGTGTTATGTGCGACTTGAGGGGGGGTTAAAATTGTTGAAGTTAGTGTTATGTGCGACTTGAGGGGGGGGTTAAAATTGTTGAAGTTAGTGTTATGTGCGACTTGAGGGGGGGGGTTAAAATTGTTGAAGTTAGTGTTATGTGCGACTTGAGGGGGGGTTAAAATTGTTGAAGTTAGTGTTATGTGCGACTTGAGGGGGGGTTAAAATTGTTGAAGTTAGTGTTATCTGCGACTTGAGGGGGGGTTAAAATTGTTGAAGTTAGTGTTATGTGCGACTTGAGGGGGGGGGTTAATATTGTTGAAGTTAGTGTTATGTGCGACTTGAGGGGGGGGTTAAAATTGTTGAAGTTAGTGTTATGTGCGACTTGAGGGGGGGTTAAAATTGTTGAAGTTAGTGTTATGTGCGACTTGAGGGGGGGGGTTAAAATTGTTGAAGTTAGTGTTATGTGCGACTTGAGGGGGGGGTTAAAATTGTTGAAGTTAGTGTTATGTGCGACTTGAGGGGGGGGGTTAAAATTGTTGAAGTTAGTGTTATGTGCGACTTGAGGGGGGGGTTGAAGTTAAAATTGTTGAAGTTAGTGTTATGTGCGACTTGAGGGGGGGGGGTTAAAATTGTTGAAGTTAGTGTTATGTGCGACTTGAGGGGGGGTTAAAATTGTTGAAGTTAGTGTTATGTGCGACTTGAGGGGGGGGTTAAAATTGTTGAAGTTAGTGTTATGTGCGACTTGAGGGGGGGTTAAAATTGTTGAAGTTAGTGTTATGTGCGACTTTAGGGGGGGTTAAAATTGTTGAAGTTAGTGTTATGTGCGACTTGAGGGGGGGTTAAAATTGTTGAAGTTAGTGTTATGTGCGACTTGAGGGGGGGTTAAAATTGTTGAAGTTAGTGTTATGTGCGACTTGAGGGGGGGTTAAAATTGTTGAAGTTAGTGTTATGTGCGACTTGAGGGGGGGTTAAAATTGTTGAAGTTAGTGTTATGTGCGACTTGAGGGGGGGGTTAAAATTGTTGAAGTTAGTGTTATGTGCGACTTGAGGGGGGGGTTAAAATTGTTGAAGTTAGTGTTATGTGCGACTTGAGGGGGGGTTAAAATTGTTGAAGTTAGTGTTATGTGCGACTTGAGGGGGGGGGTTAAAATTGTTGAAGTTAGTGTTATGTGCGACTTGAGGGGGGGGGTTAAAATTGTTGAAGTTAGTGTTATGTGCGACTTGAGGGGGGGGGGTTAAAATTGTTGAAGTTAGTGTTATGTGCGACTTGAGGGGGGGTTAAAATTGTTGAAGTTAGTGTTATGTGCGACTTGAGGGGGGGTTAAAATTGTTTATGTTAGTGTTATGTGCGACTTGAGGGGGGGTTAAAATTGTTGAAGTTAGTGTTATGTGCGACTTGAGGGGGGGTTAAAATTGTTGAAGTTAGTGTTATGTGCGACTTGAGGGGGGGTTAAAATTGTTGAAGTTAGTGTTATGGTGCGACTTGAGGGGGGGGCGCTTAGTGTTGGTAAAAGTGACCTTGGAGGGGGGCTTAAAAACTTGTTGAAGCTTAGTGCTATAAAAGTGACCTCTGGAGGGGGCTAAAATTGTTGGAAGTTAGTGTTATAAAAAGGACCTTGGAGGGGGCTTGAAAATTGTTGAAGTTAGTAAGGTTAGTGACTCTTAGGGGTTATTGTTGAAGGGGTTAGTGCTATGTGCGACTTGGAAGGGGGTTATTGTTGAAGTTAGTGCTTGTGCGACTTGGAGGGGGTTAAAAATTGTTGAAGTTAAGTGTTATGTGCGACCTCTGGAGTTAAAATTGGGGTAGCTAGTTGTTATGCGACTGGCGCTTAAAATTTGGTTGAAGGGGGTTAAGTACAGGTTGCTTAATTTGAAGGGGTTATTGTTGAAGTTAGTTATGTGCCGACTTGAGGGGGTTGAAAAATTGCTTGAAGTTAGTGTTATAGTGTGACCTTGGATGGGGGGTTAAAATTGTTGAAGTTAGTGTTATGTGCGACTTGAGGGGGGGTTAAAATTGTTGAAGTTAGTGTTATGTGCGACTTGAGGGGGGTGTTAAAAATTGTTGAAGTTAGTGTTATGTGCGACTTGAGGGGGGGTTAAAATTGCTGAAGTTAGTGTTATGAGCGACTTGAGGGGGGGTTAAAATTGTTGAAGTTAGTGTTATGTGCGACTTGAGGGGGGGTTATAAATTGTTGAAGTTAGTGTTATGTGCGACTTGAGGGGGGGGGGTTAATATTGTTGAAGTTAGTGTTATGTGCGACTTGAGGGGGGGGTTAAAATTGTTGAAGTTGATGTGCGACTTGAGGGGGGGTTAAAATTGTTGAAGTTAGTGTTATGTGCGACTTGAGGGGGGGTTAAAATTGTTGAAGTTAGTGTTATGTGCGACTTGAGAGGGGGTTAAAATTGTTGAAGTTAGTGTTATGTGCGACTTGAGGGGGAGTTAAAATTGTTGAAGTTAGTGTTATGTGCGACTTGAGGGGGGGTTAAAATTGTTGAAGTTAGTGTTATGTGCGACTTGAGGGGGAGTTAAAATTGTTGAAGTTAGTGTTATGTGCGACTTGAGGGGGGGGTTAAAATTGTTGAAGTTAGTGTTATGTGCGACTTGAGGGGGGGGTTAAAATTGTTGAAGTTAGTGTTATGTGCGACTTGAGGGGGGGGGTTAATATTGTTGAAGTTAGTGTTATGTGCGACTTGAGGGGGGGGTTAAAATTGTTGAAGTTAGTGTTATGTGCGACTTGAGGGGGGGGTTAAAATTGTTGAAGTTAGTGTTATGTGCGACTTGAGGGGGGGTTAAAATTGTTGAAGAGTGTTATGTGCGACTTGAGGGGGGGGTAAAATTGTTGAAGTTAGTGTTATTTGCGACTTGAGGGGGGGTTAAAATTGTTGAAGTTAGTGTTATGTGCGACTTGAGGGGGGGTTAAAATTGTTGAAGTTAGTGTTATGTGCGACTTGAGGGGGTGTTAAAATTGTTGAAGTTAGTGTTATGTGCGACTTGAGGGGGGGGTTAAAATTGTTGAAGTTAGTGTTATGTGCGACTTGAGGGGGGGTTAAAATTGTTGAAGTTAGTGTTATGTGCGACTTGAGGGGGGGGGGTTAAAATTGTTGAAGTTAGTGTTATGTGCGACTTGAGGGGGGGTTAAAATTGTTGAAGTTAGTGTTATGTGCGACTTGAGGGGGGGGTTAAAATTGTTGAAGTTAGTGTTATGTGCGACTTGAGGGGGGTTAAAATTGTTGAAGTTAGTGTTATGTGCGACTTGAGGGGGGGGTTGAAGTTAGTGTTATGTGCGACTTGAGGGGGGGGGGGTTAAAATTGTTGAAGTTAGTGTTATGTGCGACTTGAGGGGGAGTTAAAATTGTTGAAGTTAGTGTTATGTGCGACTTGAGGGGGGGGGTTAAAATTGTTGAAGTTAGTGTTATGTGCGACTTGAGGGGGAGTTAAAATTGTTGAAGTTAGTGTTATGTGCGACTTGAGGGGGAGTTAAAATTGTTGAAGTTAGTGTTATGTGCGACTTGAGGGGGGGTTAAAATTGTTGAAGTTAGTGTTATGTGCGACTTGAGGGGGGGTTAAAATTGTTGAAGTTAGTGTTATATGCGACTTGAGGGGGTGGGTTAAAATTGTTGAAGTTAGTGTTATGTGCGACTTGAGGGGGGGTTAAAATTGTTGAAGTTAGTGTTATGTGCAACTTGAGGGGGGGTTAAAATTGTTGAAGTTAGTCTTATGTGCGACTTGAGGGGGGTTAAAATTGTTGAAGTTAGTGTTATGTGCGACTTGAGGGGGGTTAAAATTGTTGAAGTTAGTGTTATGTGCGACTTGAGGGGGGGTTAAAATTGTTGAAGTTAGTGTTATGTGCGACTTGAGGGGGGGGTTAAAATTGTTGAAGTTAGTGTTATGTGCGACTTGAGGGGGGGGGTTAAAATTGTTGAAGTTAGTGTTATGTGCGACTTGAGGGGGGGTTAAAATTGTTGAAGTTAGTGTTATGTGCGACTTGAGGGGAGGTTAAAATTGTTGAAGTTAGTGTTATGTGCGACTTGAGGGGGGGGGTTAAAATTGTTGAAGTTAGTGTTATGTGCGACTTGAGGGGGGGTTAAAATTGTTGAAGTTAGTGTTATGTGCGACTTGAGGGGGGGTTAAAATTGTTGAAGTTAGTGTTATGTGCGACTTGAGGGGGGGTTAAAATTGTTGAAGTTATTGTTATGTGCGACTTGAGGGGGGGTTAAAATTGTTGAAGTTAGTGTTATGTGCGACTTGAGGGGGAGTTAAAATTGTTGAAGTTAGTGTTATGTGCGACTTGAGGGGGGGGTTAAAATTGTTGAAGTTAGTGTTAAGTGCGACTTGAGGGGGGGTTAAAATTGTTGAAGTTAGTGTTATGTGCGACTTGAGGGGGGGTTAAAATTGTTGAAGTTATTGTTATGTGCGACTTGAGGGGGGGTTAAAATTGTTGAAGTTAGTGTTATGTGAGACTTGAGGGGGAGTTAAAATTGTTGAAGTTAGTGTTATGTGCGACTTGAGGGGGGGGTTAAAATTGTTGAAGTTAGTGTTATGTGCGACTTGAGGGGGGGGTTGAAAGTGTTATGTGCGACTTGAGGGGGGGTTAAAATTGTTGAGTTAGTTTATGTGCGACTTGAGGGGGGGTTAAAATTGTTGAAGTTAGTGTTAGGTGCGACTTGAGGGGGGGTTAAAATTGTTGAAGTTAGTGTTATGTGCGACTTGAGGGGGGGGGTTAAAATTGTTGAAGTTAGTGTTATGTGCGACTTGAGGGGGGGGGTTAAAATTGTTGAAGTTAGTGTTATGTGCGACTTGAGGGGGGGTTAAAATTGTTGAAGTTAGTGTTATGTGCGACTTGAGGGGGGGGTTAAAATTGAAGTTAGTGTTATGTGCGACTTGAGGGGGGGTTAAAATTGTTAAAGTTAGTGTTATGTGCGACTTGAGGGGGGGGGTTAAAATTGTTGAAGTTAGTGTTATGTGCGACTTGAGGGGGGGGGTTAAAATTGTTGAAGTTAGTGTTATGTGCGACTTGAGGGGGGGGTTAAAATTGTTGAAGTTAGTGTTATGTGCGACTTGAGGGGGGGGGTTAAAATTGTTGAAGTTAGTGTTATGTGCGACTTGAGGGGGGGTTAAAATTGTTGAAGTTAGTGTTATGTGCGACTTGAGGGGGGGTTAAAATTGTTGAAGTTAGTGTTATGTGCGACTTGAGGGGGGGGTTAAAATTGTTGAAGTTAGTGTTATGTGCGACTTGAGGGGGGGGTTAAAATTGTTGAAGTTAGTGTTATGTGCGACTTGAGGGGGGGTTAAAATTGTTGAAGTTAGTGTTATGTGCGACTTGAGGGGGGGTTAAAATTGTTGAAGTAAGTGTTATGTGCGACTTGAGGGGGGGTTAAAATTGTTGAAGTTAGTGTTATGTGCGACTTGAGAGGGGGTTAAAATTGTTGAAGTTAGTGTTATGTGCGACTTGAGGGGGGGGGTTAAAATTGTTGAAGTTAGTGTAATGTGCGACTTGAGGGGGGGGTTAAAATTGTTGAAGTTAGTGTTATGTGCGACTTGAGGGGGGGGGTTAAAATTGTTGAAGTTAGTGTTATGTGCGACTTGAGGGGTTAAAATTGTTGAAGTTAGTGTTATGTGCGACTTGAGGGGGGGGTTAAAATTGTTGAAGTTAGTGTTATGTGCGACTTGAGGGGGGGTTAAAATTGTTGAAGTTAGTGTTATGTGCGACTTGAGGGGGGGTTAAAATTGTTGAAGTTAGTGTTATGTGCGACTTGAGGGGGGGTTAAAATTGTTGAAGTTAGTGTTATGTGCGACTTGAGGGGGGGGGTTAAAATTGTTGAAGTTAGTGTTATGTGCGACTTGAGGGGGGGTTAAAATTGTTGAAGTTAGTGTTATGTGCGACTTGAGGGGGGGTTAAAATTGTTGAAGTTAGTGTTATGTGCGACTTGAGGGGGGGTTAAAATTGTTGAAGTTAGTGTTATGTGCGACTTGAGCGGGGGTTAAAATTGTTGAAGTTAGTGTTATGTGCGACTTGAGGGGGAGTTAAAATTGTTGAAGTTAGTGTTATGTGCGACTTGAGGGGGGGTTAAAATTGTTGAAGTTAGTGTTATGTGCGACTTGAGGGGGGGTTAAAATTTTTGAAGTTAGTGTTATGTGCGACTTGAGGGGTGGTTAAAATTGTTGAAGTTAGTGTTATGTGCGACTTGAGGGGGGGTTAAAATTTTTGAAGTTAGTGTTATGTGCGACTTGAGGGGTGGTTAAAATTGTTGAAGTTAGTGTTATGTGCGACTTGAGGGGGGGTTAAAATTGATGAAGTTAGTGTTATGTGCGACTTGCGGGGGGGTTAAAATTGTTGAAGTTAGTGTTATGTGCGACTTGAGGGGGGGTTAAAATTGTTGAAGTTAGTGTTATGTGCGACTTGAGGGGGGGTTAAAATTTTTGAAGTTAGTGTTATGTGCGACTTGAGGGGTGGTTAAAATTGTTGAAGTTAGTGTTATGTGCGACTTGAGGGGGGGTTAAAATTGTTGAAGTTAGTGTTATGTGCGACTTGAGGGGGGGGGTTAAAATTGTTGAAGTTAGTGTTATGTGCGACTTGAGGGGGGGTTAAAATTGTTGAAGTTAGTGTTATGTGCGACTTGAGGGGGGGGGGTAAAATTGTTGAAGTTAGTGTTATGTGCGACTTGAGGGGGGGGTTAAAATTGTTGAAGTTAGTGTTATGTGCGACTTGAGGGGGGGTTAAAATTGTTGAAGTTAGTGTTATGTGCGACTTGAGGGGGGGGGGGTTAAAATTGTTGAAATTAGTGTTATGTGCGACTTGAGGGGGGGGTTAAAATTGTTGAAGTTAGTGTTATGTGCGACTTGAGGGGGGGGTTAAAATTGTTGAAGTTAGTGTTATGTGCGACTTGAGGGAGGGTTAAAATTGTTGAAGTTAGTGTTATGTGCGACTTGAGGGGGGGTTAAAATTGTTGAAGTTAGTGTTATGTGCGACTTGAGGGGGGGTTAAAATTGTTGAAGTTAGTGTTATGTGCGACTTGAGGGGGAGTTAAAAATTGTTGAAGTTAGTGTTATGTGCGAGTTGAGGGAGAGTTAAAATTGTTGAAGTTAGTGTTATGTGCGACTTGAAGGGGTGTTAAAATTGTTAAAGTTAGTGTTATGTGCGACTTGAGGGGGTTTAAAATTGCTGAAGTTAGTGTTATGTGCGACTTGAGGGGGGGTTAAAATTGTTGAAGTTAGTGTTATGTGCGACTTGAGGGGGGGGTTAAAATTGTTGAAGTTAGTGTTATGTGCGACTTGAGGGGGGGTTAAAATTGTTGAAGTTAGTGTTATGTGCGACTTGAGGGGGGGGGGTTAAAATTGTTGAAGTTAGTGTTATGTGCGACTTGAGGGGGGGGTTAAAATTGTTGAAGTTAGTGTTATGTGCGACTTGAGGGGGGGTTAAAATTGTTGAAGTTAGTGTTATGTGCGACTTGAGAGGGGGTTAAAATTGTTGAAGTTAGTGTTATGTGCGACTTGAGGGGGGGTTAAAATTGTTGAAGTTAGTGTTATGTGCGACTTGAGAGGGGGTTAAAATTGTTGAAGTTAGTGTTATGTGCGACTTGAGGGGGGGTTAAAATTGTTGAAGTTAGTGTTATGTGCGACTTGAGGGGGGGTTAAAATTGTTGAAGTTAGTGTTATGTGCGACTTGAGGGGGGGTTAAAATTGTTGAAGTTAGTGTTATGTGCGACTTGAGGGGGGGTTAAAATTGTTGAAGTTAGTGTTATGTGCGACTTGAGGGGGGGTTAAAATTGTTGAAGTTAGTGTTATGTGCGACTTGAGGAGTAGTTAAAATTGTTGAAGTTAGTGTTATGTGCGACCTGAGGGGGGGTTAAAATTGTTGAAGTTAGTGTTATGTGCGACTTGAGGGGGGGTTAAAATTGTTGAAGTTAGTGTTATGTGCGACTTGAGGGGGGGTTAAAATTGTTGAAGTTAGTGTTATGTGCGACTTGAGGGGGGGTTAAAATTGTTGAAGTTAGTGTTATGTGCGACTTGAGGGGGGGTTAAAATTGTTGAAGTTAGTGTTATGTGCGACTTGAGGGGGGGTTAAAATTGTTGAAGTTAGTGTTATGTGCGACTTGAGGGGGAGTTAAAATTGTTGAAGTTAGTGTTATGTGCGACTTGAGGGGGGGTTAAAATTGTTGAAGTTAGTGTTATGTGCGACTTGAGGGGGGGTTAAATTTGTTGAAGTTAGTGTTATGTGCGACTTGAGGGGGGGTTAAAATTGTTGAAGTTAGTGTTATGTGCGACTTGAGGTGGGGTTAAAATTGTTGAAGTTAGTGTTATGTGCGACTTGAGGGGGAGTTAAAATTGTTGAAGTTAGTGTTATGTGCGACTTGAGGGGGGGTTAAAATTGTTGAAGTTAGTGTTATGTGCGACTTGAAGGGGGGTTAAAATTGTTGAAGTTAGTGTTATGTGCGACTTGAGGGGTGGTTAAAATTGTTGAAGTGAGTGTTATGTGCGACTTGAGGGGGGGTTAAAATTGTTGAAGTTAGTGTTATGTGCGACTTGAGGGGGGGTTAAAATTGTTGAAGTTAGTGTTATGTGCGACTTGAGGGGGGGTTAAAATTGTTGAAGTTAGTGTTATGTGCGACTTGAGGGGGGGTTAAAATTGTTGAAGTTAGTGTTATGTGCGACTTGAGGGGGGGTTAAAATTGTTGAAGTTAGTGTTATGTGCGACTTGAGGGGGGGTTAAAATTGTTGAAGTTAGTGTTATGTGCGACTTGAGGGGGGGTTAAAATTGTTGAAGTTAGTGTTATGTGCGACTTGAGGGGGGGTTAAAATTGTTGAAGTTAGTGTTATGTGCGACTTGAGGGGGGGTTAAAATTGTTGAAGTTAGTGTTATGTGCGACTTGAGGGGGGGTTAAAATTGTTGAAGTTAGTGTTATGTGCGACTTGAGGGGGGGGTTAAAATTGTTGAAGTTCGTGTTATGTGCGACTTGACGGGGAGTTAAAATTGTTGAAGTTAGTGTTATGTGCGACTTGAGGGGGGTTAAAATTGTTGAAGTTAGTGTTATGTGCGACTTGAGGGGAGGTTAAAATTTTTGAAGTTAGTGTTATGTGCGACTTGAGGGGGGGTTAAAATTGTTGAAGTTAGTGTTATGTGCGACTTGAGGGGGGGTTAAAATTGTTGAAGTTAGTGTTATGTGCGACTTGAGGGGGGGTTAAAATTGTTGAAGTTAGTGTTATGTGCGACTTGAGGGGGGGTTAAAATTGTTGAAGTTAGTGTTATGTGCGACTTGAGGGGGGGTTAAAATTGTTGAAGTTAGTGTTATGTGCGACTTGAGGGGGGGTTAAAATTGTTGAAGTTAGTGTTATGTGCGACTTGAGGGGGGGTTAAAATTGTTGAAGTTAGTGTTATGTGCGACTTGAGGGGGGGGTTAAAATTGTTGAAGTTAGTGTTATGTGCGACTTGAGGGGGGGTTAAAATTGTTGAAGTTAGTGTTATGTGCGACTTGAGGGGGGGTTAAAATTGTTGAAGTTAGTGTTATGTGCGACTTGAGGGGGGGGTTAAAATTGTTGAAGTTAGTGTTATGTGCGACTTGAGGGGGAGTTAAAATTGTTGAAGTTAGTGTTATGTGCGACTTGAGGGGGAGTTAAAATTGTTGAAGTTAGTGTTATGTGCGACTTGAGGGGGAGTTAAAATTGTTGAAGTTAGTGTTATGTGCGACTTGAGGGGGGGTTAAAATTGTTGAAGTTAGTGTTATGTGCGACTTGAGGGGGGGTTAAAATTGTTGAAGTTAGTGTTATGTGCGACTTGAGGGGGGGTTAAAATTGTTGAAGTTAGTGTTATGTGCGACTTGAGGGGGGGTTAAAATTGTTGAAGTTAGTGTTATGTGCGACTTGAGGGGGGGTTAAAATTGTTGAAGTTAGTGTTATGTGCGACTTGAGAGGGCGTTAAAATTGTTGAAGTTAGTGTTATGTGCGACTTGAGGGGGGGTTAAAATTGTTGAAGTTAGTGTTATGTGCGACTTGAGGGGGGGTTAAAATTGTTGAAGTTAGTGTTATGTGCGACTTGAGGGGGGGTTAAAATTGTTGAAGTTAGTGTTATGTGCGACTTGAGGGGGGGTTAAAATTGTTGAAGTTAGTGTTATGTGCGACTTGAGGGGGGGTTAAAATTGTTGAAGTTAGTGTTATGTGCGACTTGAGGGGGGGTTAAAATTGTTGAAGTTAGTGTTATGTGCGACTTGAGGGGGGTTAAAATTGTTGAAGTTAGTGTTATGTGCGACTGGAGGGGGGGTTAACATTGTTGAAGTTAGTGTTATGTGCGACTTGAGGGGGGGTTAAAATTGTTGAAGTTAGTGTTATGTGCGACTTGAGGGGGGGTTAAAATTGTTGAAGTTAGTGTTATGTGCGACTTGAGGGGGGGTTAAAATTGTTGAAGTTAGTGTTATGTGCGACTTGAGGGGGGGGTTAAAATTGTTGAAGTTAGTGTTATGTGCGACTTGAGGGGGGGTTAAAATTGTTGAAGTTAGTGTTATGTGCGACTTGAGGGGGGGTTAAAATTGTTGAAGTTAGTGTTATGTGCGACTTGAGGGGGGGTTAAAATTGTTGAAGTTAGTGTTATGTGCGACTTGAGGGGGGGTTAAAATTGTTGAAGTTAGTGTTATGTGCGACTTGAGAGGGGGTTAAAATTGTTGAAGTTAGTGTTATGTGCGACTTGAGGGGGGGTTAAAATTGTTGAAGTTAGTGTTATGTGCGACTTGAGGGGGGGTTAAAATTGTTGAAGTTAGTGTTATGTGCGACTTGAAGGGGGGTTAAAATTGTTGAAGTTAGTGTTATGTGCGACTTGAGGGGGGTTAAAATTTTTGAAGTTAGTGTTATGTGCGACTTGAGGGGGAGTTAAAAATTGTTGAAGTTAGTGTTATGTGCGAGTTGAGGGGGGGGTTAAAATTGTTGAAGTTAGTGTTATGTGTTGAGGGGGGGTTAAAATTGTTGAAGTTAGTGTTATGTGCGACTTGAGGGGGGGTTAAAATTGTTGAAGTTAGTGTTATGTGCGACTTGAGGGGGGGTTAAAATTGTTGAAGTTAGTGTTATGTGCGACTTGAGGGGGCGTTAAAATTGTTGAAGTTAGTGTTATGTGCGACTTGAGGGGGGGTTAAAATTGTTGAAGTTAGTGTTATGTGCGACTTGAGGGGGAGTTAAAATTGTTGAAGTTAGTGTTATGTGCGACTTGAGGGGGGGTTAAAATTGTTGAAGTTAGTGTTATGTGCGACTTGAGGGGGGTTAAAATTGTTGAAGTTAGTGTTATGTGCGACTTGAGGGGGAGTTAAAATTGTTGAAGTTAGTGTTATGTGCGACTTGAGGGGGGGTTAAAATTGTTGAAGTTAGTGTTATGTGCGACTTGAGGGGGAGTTAAAATTGTTGAAGTTAGTGTTATGTGCGACTTGAGGGGGGGTTAAAATTGTTGAAGTTAGTGTTATGTGCGACTTGAGGGGGAGTTAAAATTGTTGAAGTTAGTGTTATGTGCGACTTGAGGGGGGTTAAAATTGTTGAAGTTAGTGTTATGTGCGACTTGAGGGGGGGTTAAAATTGTTGAAGTTAGTGTTATGTGCGACTTGAGGGGGAGTTAAAATTGTTGAAGTTAGTGTTATGTGCGACTTGAGGGGGGGGTTAAAATTGTTGAAGTTAGTGTTATGTGCGACTTGAGGGGGAGTTAAAATTGTTGAAGTTAGTGTTATGTGCGACTTGAGGGGGGGTTAAAATTGTTGAAGTTAGTGTTATGTGCGACTTGAGGGGGAGTTAAAATTGTTGAAGTTAGTGTTATGTGCGACTTGAGGGGGAGTTAAAATTGTTGAAGTTAGTGTTATGTGCGACTTGAGGGGGAGTTAAAATTGTTGAAGTTAGTGTTATGTGCGACTTGAGGGGGAGTTAAAATTGTTGAAGTTAGTGTTATGTGCGACTTGAGGGGGAGTTAAAATTGTTGAAGTTAGTGTTATGTGCGACTTGAGGGGGGGTTAAAATTGTTGAAGTTAGTGTTATGTGCGACTTGAGGGGGAGTTAAAATTGTTGAAGTTAGTGTTATGTGCGACTTGAGGGGGAGTTAAAATTGTTGAAGTTAGTGTTATGTGAGACTTGAGGGGGGGGTTAAAATTGTTGAAGTTAGTGTTATGTGAGACTTGAGGGGGGGGGTTAAAATTGTTGAAGTTAGTGTTATGTGAGACTTGAGGGGGAGTTAAAATTGTTGAAGTTAGTGTTATGTGAGACTTGAGGGGGGGTTGAAGTTAGTGTTATGTGAGACTTGAGGGGGGGTTGAAGTTAGTGTTATGTGAGACTTGAGGGGGAGTTAAAATTGTTGAAGTTAGTGTTATGTGAGACTTGAGGGGGAGTTAAAATTGTTGAAGTTAGTGTTATGTGAGACTTGAGGGGGGGGTAAAATTGTTGAAGTTAGTGTTATGTGAGAGTTGAGGGGGGGGTTAAAATTGTTGAAGTTAGTGTTATGTGAGACTTGAGGGGGAGTTAAAATTGTTGAAGTTAGTGTTATGTGAGACTTGAGGGGGAGTTAAAATTGTTGAAGTTAGTGTTATGTGAGACTTGAGGGGGGGGTTAAAATTGTTGAAGTTAGTGTTATGTGCGACTTGAGGGGGAGTTAAAATTGTTGAAGTTAGTGTTATGTGCGACTTGAGGGGGAGTTAAAATTGTTGAAGTTAGTGTTATGTGAGACTTGAGGGGGAGTTAAAATTGTTGAAGTTAGTGTTATGTGAGACTTGAGGGGGAGTTAAAATTGTTGAAGTTAGTGTTATGTGCGACTTGAGGGGGAGTTAAAATTGTTGAAGTTAGTGTTATGTGCGACTTGAGGGGGAGTTAAAATTGTTGAAGTTAGTGTTATGTGCGACTTGAGGGGGGGTTAAAATTGTTGAAGTTAGTGTTATGTGCGACTTGAGGGGGAGTTAAAATTGTTGAAGTTAGTGTTATGTGAGACTTGAGGGGGGGTTAAAATTGTTGAAGTTAGTGTTATGTGAGACTTGAGGGGGAGTTAAAATTGTTGAAGTTAGTGTTATGTGAGACTTGAGGGGGAGTTAAAATTGTTGAAGTTAGTGTTATGTGAGACTTGAGGGGGGTTAAAATTGTTGAAGTTAGTGTTATGTGAGACTTGAGGGGGAGTTAAAATTGTTGAAGTTAGTGTTATGTGCGACTTGAGGGGGGTTAAAATTGTTGAAGTTAGTGTTATGTGAGACTTGAGGGGGGGTTAAAATTGTTGAAGTTAGTGTTGTGTGAGACTTGAGGGGGGGGGTTAAAATTGTTGAAGTTAGCGTTATGTGAGACTTGAGGGGGGGTTAAAATTGTTGAAGTTAGTGTTATGTGAGACTTGAGGGGGGGTTAAAATTGTTGAAGTTAGTGTTATGTGAGACTTGAGGGGGGGTTAAAATTGTTGAAGTTAGTGTTATGTGAGACTTGAGGGGGGGGGTTAAAATTGTTGAAGTTAGTGTTATGTGCGACTTGAGGGGGGGTTAAAATTGTTGAAGTTAGTGTTATGTGCGACTTGAGGGGGAGTTAAAATTGTTGAAGTTAGTGTTATGTGCGACTTGAGGGGGGTTAAAATTGTTGAAGTTAGTGTTATGTGCGACTTGAGGGGCGGGGTTAAAATTGTCATTTGAGAGAGAATGACACTTGTCTCCATTACCGGAAGTTGTATTTCTTTCCGTTACCGGCAGTTGTATTTTTCTTCGATACCGGAAGTTGTATTTCTCTCCTATATAGAAAGTTGTATTTCTCCGATATTGGAAGTTGTATTTCTCTCCGTCACCGGAAGTTGTATTTCTCTCCGTTACCGAAAGTTGTATTTCTCTCCGTTACCGGAAGTTTTATTTCTCTTCGTTACGGGAAGTTGTATTTCTCTCTGTTACCGGAAGTTGTATTTCTCTCCGTTACCGGAAGTTGTATTTCTTTCCGTTACCGGAAGTTGTATTTCTTTCCGTTAACGGAAGTTGTATTTTTCTTCGACACCGGAAGTTGTTTCTCTCCGTTACCGGAAGTTGTATTTCTTTGCGTTAACGGAAGTTGTATTTCTCTCCGTTACCGGAAGTTGTATTTCTCTCCGTTACCGGCAGTTGTATTTCTCTCTGCTACCGGCAGTTGTATTTCTCTCTGTTAGACACACTACAGTCTTACAAGACACACTACAGTCTTTCAAGACACACTGTAGTCTTACAAGACACACTGTAGTCTTACAAGACACACTACAGTCTTACAAGACACACTGTAGTCTTACAAGACACACTACAGTCTTACAAGACACACTACAGTCTTGCAAGACACACTACAGTCTTACAAGACACACTACAGTCTTACAAGACACACTACAGTCTTACAAGACACACTACAGTCTTACAAGACACACTACAGTCTTACAAGACACACTACAGTCTTACAAGACACACTACAGTCTTACAAGACACACTACAGTCTTACAAGACACACTACAGTCTTACAAGACACACTACAGTCTTACAAGACACACTACAGTCTTACAAGACACACTACAGTCTTACAAGACACACTACAGTCTTACAAGACATACTACAGTCTTACAAGACACACTACAGTCTTACAAGACACACTACAGTCTTACAAGACACACTACAGTCTTACAAGACACACTACAGTCTTACAAGACACACTACAGTCTTACTAGACACACTACAGTCTTACAAAACACAGTACAGTCTTACAAGACACACTACAGTCTTACAAGACACACTACAGTCTTACAAGACACACTACAGTCTTACAAGACACACTACAGTCTTACAAGACACACTACAGTCTTACAAGACACACTACAGTCTTACAAGACACACTACAGTCTTACAAGACACACTACAGTCTTACAAGACACACTACAGTCTTACAAGACACTCTACAGTCTTACAAGACACACTACTGTCTTACAAGACACACTACAGTCTTACAAGACACACTACAGTCTTACAAGACACACTACAGTCTTACAAGACACACTACAGTCTTACAAGACACACTACAGTCTTACAAGACACACTACAGTCTTACAAGACACACTACAGTCTTACAAGACACACTACAGTCTTACAAGACACACTACAGTCTTACAAGACACACAACAGTCTTACAAGACACACTACAGTCTTACAAGACACACTACAGTCTTACAAGACACACTACAGTCTTGCAAGACACACTACAGTCTTACAAGACACACTACAGTCTTACAAGACACACTGTAGTCTTACAAGACACACTACAGTCTTACAAGACACACTACAGTCTTACAAGACACACTACAGTCTTACAAGACACACTACAGTCTTACAAGACACACTACAGTCTTACAAGACACACTACAGTCTTACAAGACACACTACAGTCTTACAAGACACACTACAGTCTTACAAGACACACTGTAGTCTTACAAGACAAACTACAGTCTTACAAGACACACTACAGTCTTACAAGACACACTACAGTCTTACAAGACACACAACAGTCTTACAAGACACACTACAGTCTTACAAGACACACTACAGTCTTACAAGACACACTACAGTCTTACAAGACACACTACAGTCTTACAAGACACACTACAGTCTTACAAGACACACTACAGTCTTACAAGACACACTACAGTCTTACAAGACACACTACAGTCTTACAAGACACACACAGTCTTACAAGACACACTACAGTCTTACAAGACACACTACAGTCTTACAAGACACACTACAGTCTTACAAGACACACTACAGTCTTACAAGACACACTACAGTCTTACAAGACACACTGTAGTCTTACAAGACACACTACAGTCTTACAAGACACACTACAGTCTTACAAGACACACTACAGTCTTACAAGACACACTACAGTCTTACAAGACACACTGTAGTCTTACAAGACACACTGTAGTCTTACAAGACACACTACAGTCTTACAAGACACACTACAGTCTTACAAGACACACTACAGTCTTACAAGACACACTACAGTCTTACAAGACATACTACAGTCTTACAAGACACACTACAGTCTTTCAAGACACACTACAGTCTTACAAGACACACTACAGTCTTACAAGACACACTACAGTCTTACAAGACACACTACAGTCTTTCAAGACACACTACAGTCTTACAAGACACACTCTAGTCTTACAAGACACACTACAGTCTTACAAGACACACTACAGTCTTACAAGACACACTACAGTCTTACAAGACACACTACAGTCTTACAAGACACACTACAGTCTTACAAGACACACTACAGTCTTACAAGACACACTACAGTCTTACAAGACACACTACAGTCTTACAAGACACACTACAGTCTTACAAGACACACTACAGTCTTACAAGACACTACAGTCTTACAAGACACACTACAGTCTTACAAGACACACTACAGTCTTACAAGACACACTACAGTCTTACAAGACACACTACAGTCTTACAAGACACACTACAGTCTTACAAGACACACTACAGTCTTACAAGACACACTACAGTCTTACAAGACACACTACAGTCTTACAAGACACACTACAGTCTTACAAGACACACTACAGTCTTACAAGACACACTACAGTCTTACAAGACACTCTACAGTCTTACAAGACACACTACAGTCTTTCAAGACACACTGTAGTCTTACAAGACACACTACAGTCTTACAAGACACATTACAGTCTTACAAGACACACTACAGTCTTACAAGACACACTACAGTCTTACAAGACACACTACAGTCTTACAAGACACACTACAGTCTTACAAGACACACTACAGTCTTACAAGACACACTACAGTCTTACAAGACACACTACAGTCTTACAAGGCACACTACTGTCTTACAAGACACACTACAGTCTTACAAGACACACTACAGTCTTACAAGACACACTACAGTCTTACAAGACACACTACAGTCTTACAAGACACACTACAGTCTTACAAGACACACTACAGTCTTACAAGACACACTACAGTCTTACAAGACACACTACAGTCTTACAAGACAAACTACAGTCTTACAAGACACACTACAGTCTTACAAGACACACTACAGTCTTACAAGACACACTACAGTCTTACAAGACACACTACAGTCTTACAAGACACACTACAGTCTTACAAGACACACTACAGTCTTACAAGACACACTACAGTCTTACAAGACACACTACAGTCTTACAAGACACACTACAGTCTTACAAGACACACTACAGTCTTACAAGACACACTACAGTCTTACAAGACACACTACAGTCTTACAAGACACACTACAGTCTTACAAGACACACTACAGTCTTACAAGACACACTACAGTTTACAAGACACACTACAGTCTTACAAGACACACTACAGTCTTACAAGACACACTACAGTCTTACAAGACACACTACAGTCTTACAAGACACACTACAGTCTTACAAGACACACTACAGTCTTACAAGACACACTACAGTCTTACAAGACACACTACAGTCTTACAAGACACACTACAGTCTTACAAGACACACTACAGTCTTACAAGACACACTACAGTCTTACAAGACACACTACAGTCTTACAAGACACACTACAGTCTTACAAGACACACTACAGTCTTACAAGACACACTACAGTCTTACAAGACACACTACAGTCTTACAAGACACACTACAGTCTTACAAGACACACTACAGTCTTAAAGACACACTACAGTCTTACAAGACACACTACAGTCTTAAAAGACACTACAGTCTTACAAGACACACTACAGTCTTACAAGACACACTACAGTCTTACAAGACACACTACAGTCTTACAAGACACACTACAGTCTTACAAGACACACTACAGTCTTACAAGACACACTACAGTCTTACAAGACACACTACAGTCTTACAAGACACACTACAGTCTTACAAGACACACTACAGTCTTACAAGACACACTACAGTCTTACAAGACACACTACAGTCTTACAAGACACACTACAGTCTTACAAGACACACTACAGTCTTACAAGACACACTACAGTCTTACAAGACACACTACAGTCTTACAAGACACACTACAGTCTTACAAGACACACTACAGTCTTACAAGACACACTACAGTCTTACAAGACACACTACAGTCTTACAAGACACACTACAGTCTTACAAGACACACTACAGTCTTACAAGACACACTGTAGTCTTACAAGACACACTACAGTCTTACAAGACACACTACAGTCTTACAAGACACACTACAGTCTTACAAGACACACTACAGTCTTACAAGACACACTACAGTCTTACAAGACACACTACAGTCTTACAAGACACACTACAGTCTTACAAGACACACTACAGTCTTACAAGACACACTACAGTCTTACAAGACACACTACAGTCTTACAAGACACACTACAGTCTTACAAGACACACTACAGTCTTACAAGACACACTACAGTCTTACAAGACACACTACAGTCTTACAAGACACACTACAGTCTTACAAGACATACTACAGTCTTACAAGACACACTACAGTCTTACAAGACATACTACAGTCTTTCAAGACACACTATCGTGGTGCACAGAGAGTACATTATCGTGGTGTACAGAGAGTACTTTTTCGTGGTCTTCAGGAAGTACATTATCGTGGTGTACAGAGAGTACATTAT